>NC_056439.1:27078064-27325564 GCF_018296145.1 Oncorhynchus tshawytscha
GCCGTTCAATTATTCATTACGGTGGCCGCTGGATTATTTCTCTTAGTATTGTGGATTATTGTATCAAAGTGTAATTATGTTCTCTTGTGATCTGGTGGGTTTTATTGATAAGGTGTCAGTTGTGGCGCAGGTAAACAAAAACGATTTATAGCTGAAAATATTAGGAGATTGAATTTTTAGTATTTACAATACTTGACTTGGATTTAATTAAGTGAGTAAGAAAGATATTATTAGGGTTATTACTGAAAGTATATGAGCTAGATTTTAATAGAAACAATTTCAAGAGGATACTTTTTGAAAAGTGTTGTTTTTGCTCCACCTCTATTTCTAACCACATCTGAAGTACAGTAGAGGACGGAGGCTGTTGTGGTATACTGTATCTCAGTGATTTATGGCTCAAATATGCTCATCACCTTTACTCTATTTTCCCTGCTACTCATTCACACTGTGTTTGTAACAATGTTGTACTCACCTCTTTTCTCTCGCCTGGCCAGCAACACCTCCGAAATCCATACACACCACTCTATAAAATTATTTTATTGGAATGTTAAAAATCCCTCAAGGGATTTTTTGAGAAACCTTTTGTATCACGGCTAAACGGAGGGACTGGCTGGCTACCCTTTGCTGAGGTAGTGAACACAACCCCATACCAACCTGGTGGTAGCTACACAAACTCATACCAACCTGGTGGTAACAACACAAAACCATACCAACCTGGTGGTATCTACACAAACCCATACCAACCTGGTGGTAACAACACAAACCCATACCAACCTGGTGGTATCTACACAAACCCATACCAACCTGGTGGTAGCTACACAAACCCATACCAACTTGGTGGTAGCTACACAAACCCATAACAACCTGGTGGTAGCGACACAAACCCATACCAACCTGGTGGTAGCTACACAAACCCATACCAACCTGGTGGTAGCTACACAAACCCATAACAACCTGGTGGTATCTACTCAAACCCATACCAACCTGTTGGTAGCAACACAAACCCATACCAACCTGGTGGTAGCTACACAAACCCATACCAACTTGGTGGTAGCTACACAAACCCATAACAACCTGGTGGTAGCGACAAACCCATACCAACCTGGTGGTAGCTACACAAACCCATACCAACCTGGTGGTAGCTACACAAACCCATAACAACCTGGTGGTAGCGACACAAACCCATACCAACCTGGTGGTAGCAACACAAACCCATACCAACCTGGTGGTAGCTACACAAACCCATACCAACCTGGTGGTAGCAACACAAACCCATAACAACCTGGTGGTATCTACTCAAACCCATACCAACCTGTTGGTAGCAACACAAACCCATACCAACCTGGCGGTAACAGCAAAAACCCATACCAACCTGGTGGTAGCAACACAAATCCATACCAACCTGGTGGTAGCAACACAAACCCATACCAACCTGGTGGTAGCAACACAAACCCATACCAATCTGGTGGTAGCAACACAAACCCATACCAACCTGGTGGTATCTACACAAACCCATACCAACCTGGTGGTAACACAAACCCATACCAACCTGGTGGTATCTACACAAACCCATACCAACCTGGTGGTAGCTACACAAACCCATACCAACCTGGTGGTAGCGACACAAACTCATACCAACCTGTTGGTAGCTACACAAAACCATACCAACCTGGTGGTAGCTACACAAACCCATACCAACATGGTGGTAGCTACACAAACCCATACCAACCTGGTGGTAGCTACACAAACCCATACCAACCTGGTGGTAGCAACACAAACCCATACCAACCTGGTGGTAGCTACACAAACCCATACCAACCTGGTGGTAGCTACACAGACCCATACCAACCTGGTGGTAAACAAACCCATACCAACCTGGTGGTATCTACACAAACCCATACCAACCTGTTGGTAGCTACACAAACCCATACCAACCTGGTGGTAGCTACACAAACCCATACCAACCTGGTGGTAGCTACACAAACCCATACCAACCTGGTGGTAGCTACACAAACCCATACCAACCTGGTGGTAGCTACACAAACCCATACCAACTTGGTGGTAGCAACACAAACCCATACCCTGGTGGCAACAACACAAACCCATACCAACATAGTGGCAACAACACAAACCCATACCAACCTGGTGGCAACAACACAAACCCATACCAACCTGGTGGTAGCAACACAAACCCATAACAACCTGGTGGTATCTACTCAAACCCATACCAAAGCAACACAAACCCATACCAACCTGGTGGTAGCTACACAAACCCATACCAACCTGGTGGCAACAACACAAACCCATACCAACCTGGTGGTAGCAACACAATCCCATACCAACCTGGTGGTAGCTACACAAACCCATACCAACCTGGTGGTAGCTACACAAACCCATACCAACCTGGTGGTATCTACACAAACCCATACCAACCTGGTGGTAACAACACAAACCCATACCAACCTGGTGGTAACAACACAAACCCATACCAACCTGGTGGTAGCAACACAAACCCATACCAACCTGGTGGTAGCTACACAAACCCATACCAACCTGGTGGTAGCAACACAAACCCATACCAACCTGGTGGTAGCAACACAAACCCATACCAACCTGGTGGTATCTACACAAACCCATACCAACCTGGTGGTAACAACACAAACCCATACCAACTTGGTGGTAACAACACAAACCCATACCAACCTGGTGGTAGCAACACAAACCCATACCAACCTGGTGGTAGCTACACAAACCCATACCAACCTGTTGGAAGCTACACAAACCCGTACCAACCTGGTGGTAGCAACACAAACCCATACCAACCTGGTGGTAGCAACACAAACCCATACCAACCTGGTGGTAACAACACAAACCCATACCAACCTGTTGGAAGCTACACAAACCCATACCAACCTGTTGGTAGCAACACAAACCCATACCAACCTGGTGGTAGCTACACAAACCCATACCAACCTGGTGGTAGCTACACAAACACATACCAACCTGGTGGTAGCTACACAAACCCATACCAACCTGGTGGTATCTACACAAACCCATACCAACCTGGTGGTAACAACACAAACCCATACCAACCTGGTGGTAACAACACAAACCCATACCAACCTGGTGGTAACAACACAAACCCATACCAACCTGGTGGTAACAACACAAACCCATACCAACCTGTTATTTTTCTCACCTATTGGATCTCTACATACACAATTTTTCTAGAATTGTAGGCAATTAAAACCTGCTACACCTTTGTGATACCTTTGATTGATAAACTTGAAGTAATGATGTAATTGTTTTTCCTATTTTCTGAATGTGTGGAGCTTTCAGGGACATATGTGCATTGGTGTTTACCTTGCTAAACTCTTGTCATTGTTCAGATTAAATCAAAAAGTTTGTGTGTAGTGTCCAGGACTAGTCATCTGCAGACACCCTAATATTTCACGACAGCTACCGAGGAAAGAACCAAAAAGTATATAATTGATTTTGTGTGAAGCTCAGAAATGTAGAAGCCTTATTGTCATGAATTGCTGGAGGTGATGGTACTGACCCATTTAATATGTTGATAGGCTCTTCATAGAAAGAGGATGTCCATCAATTATACAAAAAATGATTACTACATAATGCATCAGATCTGACCCCCGTGTCAGTCACCCGTTACTGTCCGAAGGGCTGGGGGAGTCTGAGAGGACTAAGGCTATGCATTAGCAAATACAGATTGATTGTTGTTAAGGAGATTAGCACTCTACTTCAACTCACACCCAGACACACATGCACGGAGAGAGAGCTCACCTTATACCTCAACGTGCTGTTCAAAGCCACATGTATCATTCAGCCACGGAGATAGGCTGCGTAAATACCTCCAGTAAACAGGAACATTTTAAGTACTTTAAATGCATAAAATTCATTGTAAGTGTGTGTGTGTGTGTGTGTGTGTGTGTGTGTGTGTGTGTGTGTGTGTGTGTGTGTGTGTGTGTGTGTGTGTGTGTGTGTGTGTGTGTGCGTGCGTGCGTGCGTGTGCATTTATCACAGGACCCCTTATTTTATACTTCTATTTACATATATTTTTATTTCCATCATACAAGCAAAGCCTCTCTGCAAGGTGTTTTTAAAATCTATATATTCTATAGCTCTGCTAGTATCACACATCCCTATAGGATGCACATACTGTAACACAGTAATCAGAGATCTAATTGGCCCAAACCTTACCATCTCCCTCTTTCTGTAAACCAACACCTGCAGGTGTAAGAGCAATATGCAAGTGTCGCTAAGTGTTGTCACACATCGTCACCCGTTCGCAGGTTATAGAGTTTCATTGAAAATATTGACACGCCCATAACCTTTTTTTCCAAAGTCATATTGAAGGATAAATATTATGACGGGTTGACAGAAACCAGGCCTTAGTCAAGCACTTCACCTTTGAGTCAAAGCAGGCAGTCACACATGATGCAATGACAGCTTTCAGAGATGCTGAGGGGAAAATGTATAAATTCAACATGTGAAGGGTCTATTCATTCGGTAACATGTTTGTATTGGACAATTCTCACATATTTGTTTTGGATCAAAGTAACCTACGTCTAGTCAAATCCTCCAATAGTAATCCATGGAAACAGTCTGTACTCTTCATATCACAATTCTGCATACACCTTGTTAATTCTAACAGATTACATTTATTTTGTGAATCCCTCTTTTTTTCCCTCGGGTGTATGCTGCATTTGCAGAGCAAACTCTACCAAGAATGTGCCTAATTTATTAGAGTAAGGAGGAGATTCATATCTGTGCTAGTTATGGAGATGTCGGGTCCTTTGGGAGGCCAAAATGACTGTTTATGGTCGGCCTGAGAATGCCTGAGCAGATGATGAAGCACCTGCCCCAATGTTTCCCCCTGTCTGTTACATTCTGTTCTGTCTGTCTGCTCTCCTCCCTTTGTTCTCCCTCTCTCTCTCTCTCTCTTTCTCTCTCTCTCTCCTCTCTCCCTCTCCTCTCTCTCTGCTCCCTCTCACCAGTGTCACATCTCCAGTCACCGTGATGCTCAGCGTTTAACAACCATTCCAACTCCTCTCCCCCGAGTGTATCTATCTCCTTATTCTATCTACCACTGAGTGCCATGGTTTTTCTGCAGGCCGGATAGACGAGCATACGGTGCACTGGAGAACAGAACTGTGGTCAGGTTTTGTTTATGATGGGGAAAGGCAATATCGAGATTGTTTCGGAGTAGTGTTATCACATGAAATGTATTGCTGTCACTGGAATGTTTTATGCCTGGGCCCTGAGCTGAAGCCATATTAGGAAACAGAAAATATCATATCGTATGACCTCTACTGATATAAAAGTAGACTATGGGTTGTAAATCCAATGCACAGCCACATCTCAGTGTACTGCTGGGAGATAGAAGACACCATCAGGCAGGATTCGAGCAGCAGGACCAGTAAAATCCAGAAACACTGATTCTCACACTTTAGTCGTTACTGTCTGACACTGCTTTTAGAAAATATAAATGCAGTGTAGGCCATAATGCAAGAGTTCTTGTAATTAGTTGGGATCCTACATTTTTGTGTGAAAATCAAGGCAAATGACGAAACATGAAATGTTGGTAGAGCAACGTATAATGTATCTGATATGCGTTATCATATACTGTCTATATTAATGTCAGCAGCTGGTCCTATTTTCAGATGCTGACATTATAAGATCGTTTCCAACATGGCTAACCTTGAGAAAGGAAGGCACCTCTGCTTGCACCTGGCACCTGGGCCCGGACTGAAAAAGATATTAGAGAGGACAACCTAAGCAGCGTCCCAAAAATATGTGAACTTAGTCTAACTTTACTTTTAACAAAACCATTTAACCATACTCTCTTCTGCATAGTTTGTGTAGTTTAGTGTAGGTGTAAGGCAAACTACAAATATTTAATTTTTTTCTTAAAGGTAGTTGGGCTACAAGTTAAAGAAAAGTCCACCACTGAGAGCTGGTGCGTATGGAGAGAAAGGAGCAGCTACTACTAACTTCAGCCAGTTCCTGTATTTCAACTTACAAAAGCTAGAATTTCATTTATCTGCGCCACAGGAAGCACATCTAAATTTGGGGAGGACTTGTGATTTATATTTCCGACTGTAAAACATTGCAAAAAAAGTTAGATAAATCTCCTGTGACACTGTTTATTATTTGTTATGACGTTTGATATTTAAATCAAATGCTGACTGCTCCTTCGTCCCATGCACTATTTCCACTCCACAAACTCTCATATTATTAACAGAGCTGATGTGCTCTCTTGTCAATGGGATGCAGGTCCTATCATTTTGAATCTCCCATGAATCAGCACCTGTTACTTAATGTCAGTTGATAAACACACAAACACTAATAACACCAAGAGCAGAGTTTTTCCGGGTGAGCCTCGTCGTGGCACCACCTAATCCATCAATGTTCCTAATGAGAGTTAGCACTGACAAGTCAGCTGAGGTATCCTGGGTGGCATTGTCTTGTTTCTCATGCTCACCATGCTAACCAAGAGCAGTGGTCTCAGCTAAAGTGGGAGGGACATTAGTGTGTGTGTGTGTGTGTGTGTGTGTGTGTGTGTGTGTGTGTGTGTGTGTGTGTGTGTGTGTGTGTGTGTGTGTGTGTGTGTGTGTGTGTGTGTGTGTGTGTGTGTGTGTGTGTGTGTGTGAGGGGTCCCGTTCAATGTCCCCATTAGCCTAACGGAACATGCATAGCATTACTGTCATTTTAGTGTTGGAGGCGTTAATCAAAACCAACACCATTAAGTGGAGGGTTGGTTAATCTGTGTGCTGTTTTCAATGTCCTCATTAATAATGTGACGAACAGACCAGGGAAAGTTGACAAACTAATGAGGTGTCACAGGTCATTTAGACCAATCAGACTCCACCACAGGACATTAACCAAACAATGACTGCACAGCCACTACACTAGAGCACCACTGCTTCAGCATGTGTCAGACAACAGCAATGGCAACAACAACTTACATGAACTAAACACCAGCCACTGACAGAAACAGGGAGGTCCCGCTCTTTAGGATCCCTCTCCATAGCCCTCGGAGCACATGTTCATTTACTCTCTTAACCAAGTAACAATCCCAGCTGAAATCCTCTGTGTCTTGAAAATAACTTAATCCTCCTCCTGTTTATTTGAATTATAGATGATTCTCTCTCTCTCTCTCTCTCTCTCTCTCTCTCTCTCTCTCTCTCTCTCTCTCTCTCTCTCTCTCTCTCGCTCTCTCTCAAACAGTTGCAGACTCTCTCGTTGATCTAGTCTCTTTTGGACTGGAGTACTAACAGAGAGAGAGAGAGAGAGAGAGAGAGAGAGAGAGAGAGAGAGAGGGAGAGAGAGAGAAAGAGAGAGAGAGAGAAGGAGACAGCGAGCGAGAGAGAGGGAGACAGAGAGCGAGAGCGAGAGAGAGTAAAAAGAGAAACAGTGGATGTGTTTAGCTGACAGATAGATCTACAGTTTCAGAAGCCGGGGCCTCTGCGCTGTGGGACAGATTTCATGCTCCGGACCGACGTCCCGCTATTCCCGCCAGGGATGAGCCAGAGTCTGGATTGGGCCCGGGAATCACGGTGTGCCTGAGGGGATTTTTCAACACAGCATTAATGATGTCATCGGAATTTCTGCCGACATGTTTGAGGGATTTATGAAGGCATAAGCCAGCCTCCCTGGTGACAGAGAGACAAAAGAGAGAGAGCTGCTTTGTGACTGTATATCTCTCTGGCTGGGCCTGCTGGCTGGTGGCTGGGCCTGGTGGCTAGGCCTGGTGGCTGGGCCTGGTGGCTGGGCCTGGGGGCTGGGCCTGGGGGCTGGTGGCTGGGCCTGGTGGCTGGGCCTGGGCTCTGTGTAGGCCTTGTTTGGGTGTCTATGGTGTGGGTAGTGGATGGACCAGCCCTGGGCTTATTCAGTGTGTCACGACTCCAACCGAAGGTAGCTCCCCTTCCTGTTCGGGTGGCGCTCGGCGGTCATCGTCGCCGGCCTACTAGCTGCCACTGATTATTTTCTCCCCCTCCTTATGTGTTTATTGATTACACCTGTTTTGAGTTTGTTGTATTAGTGGGGCTATATTGGTCAGCCGGCCCGCCCGTTTCTTTGTGCGGGATTGATCATTGTAACCCTGGTGTTTGATACAGACTAACATGTTCGTCTATTCAGTGCTAGACTGTTTTCGTTCCCTGTGTCTGGGGCATTTTGTTTGAGCACCCAAAAGTGGGGTGGCCGTGGTTCACCGTGTGTGCATTAAAGGGAGCACTTTATTGAACTCTCTGCTTTCCTGCGCCTGATTTCACCCTCACGACACCCAGGACCTTACACAGTGGGTGGCAATATTTTGAGCTTTGCAGATAGAAATGCAAAGAACAGAACCGATATGATTCCTTATTCTGTCCATTCTATGCAGAAAATACACATCTGAATGTTCTGTGTGATATTTTTGGAATCATCTTTCAGTCACTGAATACAATACCATTTATGTGATTTACGTGTAGGTCTATGTTTACCTTGTGTGAATGGACTGTGTATTGCTCTCATAGACAGTACTGGGTTAGGAAAAGTATTGTTTTCACATAAAGAGAACACATATGACCCAACTCTAATAATATCTGGGGTTATGAAGTCATCATCCATTTGACAGACAAGATGAATGATCTCAGAATATTGCAGATAACCATCTGTTTTCCCTCTGTGTGGGTATTATGTTGTGGTGATAGCACAGATACTAGACCTCCTGGGACACGGTCTTCATTTATTCATTTGTTATCCGATTTGAGATTTACACTTACTGACTTGGTAAAGAGACCGGGTGGCAGTTTTAGAACTCATGTCTGTGTTTTCCGATGTGTCAAAAAGCAGAGAGACAAGCACTGGTGGATAATGACACAGGATTTGACTCGGTGACATCAGTGGCCTGGTGCTTTATAGAGCAGAGCAGAAGGGGTGGTGACCATGTCTCAACTCTAAAAGGAAAGGTGAAAATGGCCGCCTCACTCCTGTCAGTGTGTTACATTTTAAACGCAGACAGTTGTTGCCTCTCTCTCAGAGCCATAATTCCATGGCATTAAAAGTACTGGGAGCAGGAGGTGTCTGTGGGCTCTGAGGCAGTTGGCGTTTTTCTACCTCTTGCTGCCCAGGCCCCCCCCACCAACCACACACATACTTTTCACAGGAAACTTTTGGCATGGGTTGAAAGCATAACGACTAGTTGTGGCCCTAAAACGATCATAAAGTCAATCATGCGCCGGGAATTACCCAGCAATCTTCCTCAGTCGCTCCTTATTGCACTTCCATGACAGAGGTTCTGTATGTGTGTGTGTGTGTGTGTGTGTGTGTGTGTGTGTGCGTGTGTGTGTGTACCCACTTACACACCCATACTGTATTAAAGCCCCAAAAAAAGGAAGACAGAAAAGAACGATGACTTAAAAACAGGTTGTGAGGCCAAATTAGGTAATGTAGTACGAACCCAAGTACTTTTGACACGTCTTTGTGAATAGCACAAGCCTTTTTCATCTCAAAGAATACAAGACCCCACAAGGCCTTTAGATTACAGTACGTGCAAACATTTGCAATTATGATGAACTCTACACTGCTTATCTCTAAAGGAACAGGTTCTTACTGACGGACAAGTAGACGTTTTAATGAAATAAACTGCTCTGAGCTGATGAAATAAAGATTGCTCCACCCCGGGGCACACGCAAATGAAATGATCAAGATGACTGCATGCATGCTGCTTCCATTAGCTCAGGTATGGTAATGGTTGGCCTAATCATACTGCACACGTTTCATCTGCCTACCTCTCAAAAGAGGACAATATGAAGGGCCCATGGGTAAAAACAATAGTATTACATCATAATGGAGCCCCAGATCTCTAAAATGCTACCGATGTATCAGAGCCTGGTCCGTGGAGTTTCTGTCTTTCTGGTCTGAGGTCTGAGGAGATTGGAATGATGTGAAAACCATGTGCTCTCCCTAGGGACTAGGGGAGTAGACGGTGTAATGCTACACAGTTTTATGCATCCAGATAAACATGGTGCTCTGCTCGGCTCGTTGGCCCGGCTGTCAGGAGCGTCTGGAAGGAGCCCAGAGTCATTTGCCTTAAAACAATGTTGGTCTTGGGCAAGAGGGGACTGGGACTGGCAATGGGAAACACCTGTGTCGGGTGAGGAGGCGGGAACGGCGCGGCGGGGGAGATTTCCCAGTGTTCCATAGAAAGGGGCTGGCGGGCGACGGGGGCAGGAGTAGCCGGAGGGGCCATTAGGTGTTGAAAGGTGGAAGTGTGAGGAATTTGGTCACAGTTCTGTCTCATTTGTTGCCTTGTAAACACACTGGGATTGGAGCCACGAGCCAACGTTTTAGTCATTTCCCTGGCCTGGAAGGATGTGCACAGTCAAGAATATGATGTGGGTGAGAAATGGGAACGTCATGGAAAGAAATGTAGTTTACCGCCAGACTAGACTGCCTCCCTCTTTCCCTGTGTGTTGGTCTTCCTTAAGCAGAGCATGTATAACTTTTAAGGCAGTTAGGCTGAGTTGTTCAGTACTGTACCTCATCCAATATGACGATCATCATTTTGAAAATGTAATCTATCTGGATTTTTTCCTATCTGATGGGATTTAATGCATAGAAATAGAATGAATAGAACAGAGGTCCGTTCTATTCTATTCATTCTATTTCTATGCATGTAATGCATCCAGATACACATATTTTGAAACTGGGCCATAATGATCTGAGTGAGAGCTTGGCTCTGAAATGACAATAATGGACCAGAATGAGTCTATATCTGCATGTGGGGATCACTTTATCCAAGTCAGCTCAGCCAAGAACACAAGTTACAATGCTCTGGTTTTCATATTATGATACTGTTGCTATATTTCACTGCTATTTTAAGTACTGCACTGAGGAAAAGGGTTTTTTTTTATCTCCAGCTGATTTGTATTCGGAGATTTGGAAGAAGGGCTGTGTGGCTCAAAGATATTTTGATTAGAAACATTTGACGTGATAGCGAGCCCCCAGCTTTAAAAGCTGCAGAATTTGATGTGAAAGTTAAACGAACATTTATCTTCCTTGGAAAACTTATCTTTCATTTCAAATGGTGAGGAATGGATTGAGGCTTTACCCCTGCACTAAAAATCTGCTGAATATCATCCATGTATTACTGCACACGAAGATATGTCCTCTGTTGATATGTCTGCTTGGGAAACAGATGCAATACAGTTGTTTTGAAAACAGAAATAAATCACCTAACAATTCTTCTTCTATATTAATCTGATGATATACTGTCACTACATTGACGTATCACACATCTCCTCTAATTATTTGTCACGAAAAGTACCTCAGAATGACTACCAGCACATATTCATCCATCTCCACCACCACCTAGCCCAGGCCCAGCCTCCCACCTCTTCATTCATGTGTCAGTACTATCCTGTCTGCTGTTCCTATATCCTCAGGTACCTCCTGTCAATTACCCTGACACTGGCTTTTAATTACACCATTTTCTACAGTGTAAGCATCCATCTCCACTGTCTCCAGCACAGTTAGACTGTACAGTGTTGGCCCACAACTGTAATATGAGAATAGAAGGCTCTACTGAACCAGATGCTGTTTATTTTCAGTAATGTAGTGTAGCCATGAATCTAATTTCTTCATTATATTTAGTACAATTCCAACTCTTTGAATCCACATCAAAATCAGCCATTGAATATTGCTTCATGTTCATAGCGTAGTGCACGCTAGTGGTCTTCTGGGGTCCGGACCCAAACAGACCCAAGGACAATCAGACCCAGACCCGAATGGACCTAGAGCCGACCCGTACCCTAACAGGTCCGTGTCTAGACCAGACCCGAATGGACCCGACAACAACCTAGAGCCGACCCGTACCCTAACAGATCCGTGTCTAGACCAGACCCGAATGGACCCGACAACAACCTAGAGCCGACCCGTACCCTAACAGGTCCGTGTCTAGACCAGACCCGAATGGACCCGACAACAACCTAGAGCCGACCCGTACCCTAACAGGTCCGTGTCTAGACCAGACCCGATTGGACCCGACAACAACCTAGAGCCGACCCGTACCCTAACAGGTCCGTGTCTAGACCAGACCCGAATGGACCCGACAACAACCTAGAGCCGACCCGTACCCTAACAGGTCCGTGTCTAGACCAGACCCGAATGGACCCGACAACAACCTAGAGCCGACCCGTACCCTAACAGGTCCGTGTCTAGACCAGACCCGATTGGACCCGACAACAACCTAGAGCCGACCCGTACCCTAACAGGTCCGTGTCTAGACCAGACCCGATTGGACCCGAGTGACAAAAAAATCATATTTATCAGCTACGTTGCTCTTCTGGCTAACAAATAGGTATTTATATGTTGGATAGGCCTTCTATAAGTCAATAAATTCACCTTATTACCATAAATAAATATGCTATAGGCTATGTAGACCCAAGGGAAAAGTCTGAATTTTGTACCTGGACACCCTCGTGTGCCAGGTCTCCCGTGAAGTCCTCTAGTGAACACAAAATTGAGCAATTCACGCAAAAGCATGTTAATTCTATATTTTTCTGATAAGATGACATAATACTCAGTATTTTCTTTAGATAGATATACAGAGTACTGGGGAATCTACATATGCAATATATTAAGTGCCACTGAATGACAACTAAGCTAATCTATGTGGGACCATAGCGGAGGATACCCAGTCAGGAGCATAAATGGAACACTGTGGTTGTTATGTTTTTTTCTATCTCCAGATAGGCCTATCTTTTTGGCGTGTCTGTGCTATCAGTGTGCTATTGAGGATACAGCTGTTGGAGACCACATATTAAATCTCATCTCCCTATCTGTGGATCAAGTCTGTGCAGAACTGCTATTGCTTTACAATACCTCTCTTCTTGGACTCATACGTCATTTGGAAATCATTTTGGGATCAGATGTCAGTTCTGCAGATAACATGCCCCAACTTTTTTGGACAGAGTAATAATAATATCTTTTCTTCTTCCAATGCATTCCAAACATCTTCCTACCTGTCTCCTTTTCTCTCTCTCCTCCTCACCTTCTCTTCTCTCCCATGTTGTCTCTCTCTGTGTCTAACTAAATTAATTACTCTATGTTTTAGTTTATGAACATGTCAGGCTGAGATGATGAATGGCTTGTAATATCAGAGGATTATAGATGTGGTGGAAGACAGTAGAGGACACGCATTGACGCGTGTGTACACACACACACAGAGACACACACACACACACACACACACACACACACACACACACACACACACACACACACACACACACACACACACACACACACACACACACACACACACACACACACACACACACACACACACAGGAGAAACACACACCAGCCACTGGAGACATTAATCTATGGTTTCATATTTGATATTAACTTACTGGAGAAACGATCGTAGCCACAATGTCATTACTAGCGGTCCAGGGCCATAATGGAAGTGAACTTTACAAAGGTCTTTATAATTGCAGCATGGCTCAGCCTCCTCTGATAAGATGACATATTGGTTTGTACACTGGTCCCCTCATTACGCTGGCAGATGAAAAAGTAGCATTTCAGCATAGTTTAATGAGCAGCATTGGAGTGAAGGTCATCTTAATAGGATTCAAGTCTGTGGCAGAGCAGAGCCAGAGGTAACATTCTAATGAGAAAGTAGCCTGATGCTGCCTGACCAACACTCTGTCTCTCTCTCTCCCTCGTAGCCAGATGCTGCCTGACCAACACTCTGTCTCTCTCTTTCTCTCTCTCTCTCTCCCTCGTAGTCTGATGCTGCCTGACCAATACTCTGTCTCCCTCTCTCCCTCGTAGCCTGATGCTGCCTGACCAACACTCTCCCTCTCTCCAGCTCTCTCTCCCACCCTCTCTCTTTCTCTATCTCTCCCTCGTAGCCTGGCGCTGCCTGACCAACACTCTGTCTCTCTCTTTCTCTCTCTATCTCTCCCTCGTAGCCTGATGCTGCCTGACCAACACTCTGTCTCTCTCTTTCTCTCTCTCTCTCTCTCTCTCCTCTCTAGCCTGATGCTGCCTGACCAACACTCGCACTCTCTCGCTCTCTCGTAGCCTGATGCTGCCTGACCAACACTCTGTCTCTCTCTTTCTCTCTCTCTCTCCCTCGTAGTCTGATGCTGCCTCCCTCGTAGCCTGATGCTGCCTGACCAACACTCTGTCTCTCTCTTCCCTCTCTCTCTCTCTCTCTCTAGTAGCCTGATGCTGCCTGACCAACTCTGTCTCTCTCTCTCTCTCTCTCTCTCTAGTAGCCTGATGCTGCCTGACCAACTCTCTCTCTCTCTAGTAGCCTGACGCTGCCTGACCAACTCTCTATCTCTCTCTAGTAGCCTGATGCTGCCTGACCAACTCTCTATCTCTCTCTAGTAGCCTGATGCTGCCTGACCAACTCTCTATCTCTCTCTAGTAGCCTGATGCTGCCTGACCAACTCTCTATCTCTCTCTAGTAGCCTGATGCTGCCTGACCAACTCTCTATCTCTCTCTAGTAGCCTGATGATGCCTGACCAACTCTCTCTCTCTCTCTAGTAGCCTGACGCTGCCTGACCAACTCTCTCTCTCTCTAGTACCCTGATGCTGCCTGACCAACACTCTATCTCTCTCTAGTAGCCTGATGCTGCCTGACCAACTCTCTCTCTCTCTCTAGTAGCCTGATGCTGCCTGACCAACTCTCTTTCTGGTGATTCAGTAATTTAGCCCTGGTGCCTTTTTATTGTTGTCAGGGATTAAAGTCCCATTGTTGCTATTTGTAATGTTGCTGTTCTCTTCAAGGTCTAGACGTGCATTCTCTGTGCTGTGTTGTTGTTATTGCTCTGCCTCTGTGGCCTGACACACACACACACACACACACACACACCATATTTCAGCTCTACTTCTCAGGCTAGCGAGTATTTATTGAAAGCTACAGTTTATTCATTGCTTACTTATGGGTGGAGGGACATCAGAACCAGCACAAAGAATGAATGTTAAGTATCACACACACCAGCATAGCAGCATAGCAAGGACAGTGTGCGTGTCCACAAGCTCCATCTGCCTTGGGCTGTAGGTCCTTACACAACCCTGACCATATATAACCACTCTATGGTCTGCCATTTGGACTGAGCTATATCCATATCGATGGACAGTGTTCAGTATCTAACTTTGCCTTGGAGTTGACTATTTTCTATGAAAATAACCCGTAACAATAATAACACAACTACAGTATGTGCCATGGTCCAGTGTAGAAAAACAACTTATATGACCAACTGTTTCTTTTCCAGTCTGACCATGGAGTCCA
Source organism: Oncorhynchus tshawytscha (assembly GCF_018296145.1). Lineage (NCBI taxonomy): Eukaryota > Metazoa > Chordata > Actinopteri > Salmoniformes > Salmonidae > Oncorhynchus > Oncorhynchus tshawytscha. Next base: position 27,093,379 of record NC_056439.1, read on the forward strand.
GTCTCGCTGTGACCCTCCCATTGGGCCATGTTGACAAGATGGATTGACGCACGGACGGCACGTGGCAGCCATCTGTGTGTGGTGGGTAGGTGGCCTGAGCACCGAGCAGCAACACTCGCTTTACACATTATTTGTGACTGTGATGAGAAACAGAGCTGCCTATTAACCTCTATCACCACCCATCTGTATCCATACCCCACCAAACCACTGGTTACAGGACCAATGGCTAATCACTTTAGAAGTGTTTCATAGAAGAGTGACGTGTTTTCTGATTGGTCGCTATAGGAATCACCATGTGAATGTGATGTTTATGCATCACACCTGGCATATCTTAGCATGTTAATGTTGTGAGATACAGCATAGTGGAACGTATGATACCTTTTGTTTCTGTTTGTGAGATTCTAAAGGAGGGTAAATGAGACTGTAATTTATGTTCGACAACCCCAAAGCCTACAAATCATACTGCTTCGTCTGGGTCTGTGTAGAACAATCTGGTCAGCCAAGCTAACTGACTGACATTTTGATTGGGCAATGAAAACATTGGCTAAAAACAAACTTTTTTTTACTTTTCTGCCTGTTCTTCTCAGAATTTTCCTCAGTAAAGCCTGTGTTAGTGTGTTGAGATCAAATGGTCATATATCTAGCAGTGAAATGACAGAAGGGATTCTATGGAAATGAGGAATGTGAGGGGAGTTAAGCTCAGTGCAGAGTAGGCTCAGAGATCAACGGAAAGGCCTCCCTCCTCCCTGACTCTCTCTCTCTTTCTCTCTCTCTCCCTCGCTCCCTTGTTGCCTCGCACTCTCTCGCCAGAGCAGTAGTGCCATATTTCCTCAACTGGAGGTCATGTCAGCTTTCACAGGATCCTCCAAAATATTTTCGCCATGACTCTGCGTCACATGGGAGCTGCACCGCAGAACATAGGTCAAAGGTTGAGTAGAAAAAAAGAAATCACGATTCATCAACATTTAGCTCCCCGCGGGTCTTTAACAACAACATTACATTTTGTGATGTGAGAAATGAAAGAAAAGCATGAGAACTACAAGTAAGATAATGACAAGTAGAAGCGAAACAGAAGACCTCTGGGAGAGGAGTAGCATCCTATGGTTCGAGTCGCTATTCATGTCATAAACAAGTACAACGGCCACCGTGGGGAGAACAAATGCTGTTCGCCATCTGCGCGCATTCAATTTAGCCTAGATTTACGGAGTTATTACTTTTGAAACATGAAACGCTTTTGGGGGGTTTCATATGCTTAAAATTATGTTTTGATTATTTCTTGAATGGTAGCTAAGATTATATTTGGTTGCGACTGTTGCAAAATACCTATTTTGAATGCAGAAGTTGTTAGCTAGAATGCGAACACTCATCGACATAGACCAGTGGTCACCAACCAGTTGATCACCAAAAATTCCTGTAGAAAAGCCAACGATAGGCCTCCCGAATGGTGCAACGGTCTAAGGCACAGCATCGCAGTGTTGCGGGGTCACTACAGCCTGGGGTGTCACAACCGACCGTGACTGGGAGTTGCATAGGGTGTGGCACAATTGGCCCAGCATCGTCCAGGTTAGAGGAGGGTTTGGCCGGGGGGGAATTTACTTGGCTCATCGTGCTCTAGCGACTTCTTGTGGCGGGCCGGGCGCCTGCAGGCTGACCTCAGTCGTCAGTTGAACCGTGTTTCCTCCGAAACATTGGTGCAGCTGCCTTTCGGGTTAAGCGAGCAGGTGTTAAGAAGTGCAGCTTGGCGGGTCATGTTTCGGAGGACGCATGACTCGACCTTCGCCTCTCCCTAGCCTGTTGGGAGTTGAGACAAGATCGTAATCATGAAATTGGAAAACGATAACGATGAAGGCTGTGATAAAAGTCTTGCACTCTTGTTGTGCTGTTGTCGGTAAGTGCACTTGATTCAGAAGCCCTGCGCCCCGGGTAAGCAAAGCGTTCCCATTTTGAACCATTTCATTTGTATGAAAAGACAAACTCCGCCTACCCGGTGGACCGGGAGATCTGTGGCTAAATCAAGAGCGCCTACTGGCCAGTCGGATAGCTCAAATCACTGTGCCTACAGCTCTTCCACGACCCCGGCCACAGCAAAGTGTGATACTAGCCTATGTAAGATTGAATCACTTTTAAAACCATGACCACAGAGAGACTGTGAAAGAACACATAAAGAGCTGCTGTTAGAAATGAGTTCACGTGACATTTTTTATTCAGCACAGTCAACACTGTTTTTATTCAACACTATTACCTGTACAAAACATAAAATGCGCTTCTCCCAGCTGCAGCTGCAATGAATTAGTAGCCAACTGTATCGATAGAAACACGTTTCTATTGTTATTAGTAGCTCATCGTGTTTCTTTTAATATCAAGGAATATTTCACTTTCTCTGGTCATAGGAACAACATGAATTTGTGCATGAGGCAGATGCGGTGCAACTCGAGATTCACCATCAGGTGAAAGATGGTGTTCCTTCTCTCTGATCACCGGAGGAAAGGAAGGAGAGAGTAGGGACCGTGAGAGGCTGACCCTCTGCTGCTCAGTCCCTCCCTCCGCTGAGACTAATGGTGTTGACCATCAGATGCACCATGACTATCAGATGCACCATGACCATCAGATGCACCACGACCATCAGATGCACCACGACCATCAGATGCACCATGACCATCAGATGCACCACGACCATCAGATGCACCACGACCATCAGATGCACCATGACTATCAGATGCACCATGACCATCAGATGCACCATGACCATCAGATGCACCATGACCATCAGATGCACCACAACCATCAGATGCACCACGACCATCAGATGCACCATGACCATCAGATGCACCACGACCATCAGATGCACCATGACCATCAGATGCACCATGACATCAGATGCACCATGACCATCAGATGCACCACGACCATCAGATGCACCATGACCATCAGATGCACCACGACCATCAGATGCACCATGACCATCAGATGCACCACGACCATCAGATGCACCATGACCATCAGATGCACCACGACCATCAGATGCACCATGACATCAGATGCACCATGACCATCAGATGCACCATGACATCAGATGCACCATGACCATCAGATGCACCATGACCATCAGATGCACCACAACCATCAGATGCACCACGACCATCAGATGCACCATGACCATCAGATGCACCACGACCATCAGATGCACCATGACCATCAGATGCACCACGACCATCAGATGCACCATGACCATCAGATGCACCACGACCATCAGATGCACCATGACCATCAGATGCACCATGACCATCAGATGCACCATGACCATCAGATGCACAGATGCACCACGACCATCAGATGCACCACGACCATCAGATGCACCATGACCACCAGATGCACCAAGACCATCAGATGCACCACGACCATCAGATGCACCATGACCATCAGATGCACCATGACCATCAGATGCACCACGACCATCAGATGCACCACGACCATCAGATGCACCACGACCATCAGATGCAGGTACCATCATTCCAGTCAAATAAAAAAAGCTAAACAGTGACTCACAAGTGCTACAACTGATCTATTTTGTTATCAAAGCTTGAGTTTTGAAGAACAGTATTGCCAGGCCAGGCATATAGCCAATATGCTGTGATAATGTATTAGGCCTGCTGCACAAACCTTATTCCTACAGACCTGTTTTTGTTAAAGTTATATTTTACCAGTCATGTTTTTTTCCGTTAAATCAGAATGATAGATCTCGGCTTGCTTTTTGACTGTGAAAGTGATCTTGACTCAGAAAAGGTTGGTGACCACAGCAAAGCAAGCCAAAGAGCTATTTCACTGGTTGAAGTTGAAGTGTTTTTTAAGTATAATGCAGTTGATTTGCGACGATGACAGAAACATTATATTAAGCAGGATTCAAACGAGCTTTACAATCCAATTAAAATCCAAAAGTAGTGTGAAATGCACTCATAATCAACATATAAATGGTGGCTTTTTTTACAGGCAGTCTATAAGAACTCCCCCATATCTTCAACCAACATGGGGAAATTGCGACTACCGAAATTAGAAGAATGAGGTAAAGAACACCTACATTTGTCAAAATGTATGAAATACACGGTCTTCAGAAATTGGGTGAATTTCACACTGACAACTCACACACCGCACAAAACACAGTCCATCTCCTGCTTTGAATGACTGAAATAGGAAACTGAGGAAGAGAGGGAACCAGCTCCATAAGAGTCAGTCGGCTGCATTAAAGTACGAGAGGGTTTTAAAGGTGAAAAAAAGGGCTAGGCAGAGAATATCATTATGTTGATAAGACAGTGGGACACTTTCCCACAGACTACATACCTTTTATTGCACCCGGCATCAAATTAAGGCACATATGAAAATAAAAAACATGGTGAGAATGAAACCGTGGCCTAATAATAATAATAATAATACATTCAGCCTGACTGACTAGCTTCTTCCTCAATGCTGACATTAGTCTGTCTCAGATGAGCTCTTCTGATGTTGACGATAAACCGTGAAAAAAATGATATAGTAAAAGCAGAAAAGGGCATATGTACACAAAGGGGACCTGGGAGGGTGTGTTAAGTTTTAATGTCACGTGCACAAGTACAGTGAAATGCCTTTCTTGCAATGATGATTAACATTAACATTGTTATTTATGGAGGAAACTATTTGATTTGGGGGGGCGTAAATGTGGTGGATGGATATCTGCATGGGTGGGTTGAAGTTTTGCCTGGGCCTAGTTCAGTGGCAGTGCTTTGCCACATCGAGTGAGAGAGATCCCAAGCTAGATCCATCTGTTGTTGCATGTACTATTCATGGATGCTGGTAACTCGGTAATCCAGTTGTCATGGACCAGGTGTGGCTAGACACAGCAGATAACAGTGGAAAAACATGGTGGCACATTATAGGTTACAGGGTAGGAAAACCAATCAGTATTGACCACATTGATCACTGAGACAAATTAGATGATTGCTTGAGTTCTGGTCACCTTGACGACCTGTCTTTGAGGTCAATTCAATCAAACTCCAAAAGATACAAAATGATTCCACCTTCATCCATCATCGTAGGGGATTGCTAATACATTGAGTTGAATCTCAATAGTACACACAACTCTCCTCTCCATGCTGTCATGTGAATGGGCTCAGACGTGCAGGAGGAGCAGGCACCAGTACATGCCAGCCCCAGCACTCCAGGCAGCGTGTGTGATGTGACATGAGCTGTGTGATCTCCACCAGAGAAAACCCTGATGCTTACAGGAACTAATCAGGGCAACACCAGCAACGTTCAGAGGAATGCAAATATTTTCAGAGTGCTTAAAAAACAATACACCACACACACATGCAAGGACACACACACACACACATGCTTGCACACACAAACACACACACGCACACACAAGTGTGTTCAAGCACATATGCACGAACATGCATACACACACACATAGACCCCCCAACATCACACAAATCCTCTTTCTCAAATACACACACACACAACAACAAAAAACAACCCCCTGACAAGACTCTCCCTGAGTGCATTTGCATTAAACATTAAGCCGAACAAAATGATTACACCTGACAAGTTGAGTTGGAGGGAGAACAACGCCAGTGACAGGCGGTTACTTGCAGATCATGAAATCATTCTCTCGTCAAGCAACTGTTTCACGGCTGCCTTTGTAGACTCTGTCATAGTTGAATCCTCCCTTTTTGTTTTTCTTTTCTCCCCCTCCACCCCTCTCCGTCCCTCCCACAAATCCAATAAGTTGCCCTTAATCAAGTTACCCTGCACCTTGCAGATAGGAGCATTGTGATGGATATATCAGAATGGATGCCAGGCGCTGTGTTTTTGTGTGGAAGCGCTATGAAATTGTACTGCTGTGATGCTACATTATGCTGTTAAATGTTTGTCTTGTAATGCAATCAAACGTTCATGTAAGCCACCCCCGCGAGCCCCCAAACTATTGTGTGTAGCTTTTAATCATTTTATTTACGCTCTTTTGTGACATTGCCATTCAACCTGGGGTAAAACAGAATCATTTTCAGGAATATTAAAAGAATAACTTAAGTGTGTTTGTCATCGAGAACAGAAGCCGGTTTCAAATTCCAAAAAGCTGCGGATCGAAACATTAATATCCTTCTCTCTCATATAAGTGACTGCTGAAGAATTCCTAATGTCGAGCACTTCGCTGAAGGATAGCTTGTGGAGATAAAGTCAAAAGAGAGAGAGAGATTATTGCCTTCTTTCATTTCTCCCCCCCTGGCATGAAGCTACTGTAGCGGTATGCTAATATAGATTTGGAATATTTGCATGCAGAAACTTAAGGAATGCGGGGTGATAAGACTTGACAGCAACAGAGGCTGGAGTGATCTCCAGCATGACAGGCCGTGTCACAAACCCCAGTGACGCTGTCACAGTGACAAACTTTTGAAAAGAACAATGCACAGACATACAGTTCTTGAAGTGAGCTGCGAGCCTCACCGCACCGACGACAGCGTTGTCCCTGCAGTTGTGAGATGGAAGCAGACCTTAATTATGCATACCACACTTACCTTTGCATACTTATCCCAACATAATTTCAACACATGTCAATATAATACTATTTGAGTGTACAGTGAGTGGGAAAGAAGTGAAGTGTTTTGCTTTGACAGAATCACAAGGCTACTTTTTGACATCTAGATGTTAATTTGTATCATATATTAATTTGATATTACAATAACTAACGTATCCTTGGATTTCTACTGATAAAACAAGGGAATGACATTGAACAGTTTTATTGATGAAGCTCTGAAAGCTTATTGTTCTTTCAAATAGAAGCAGCAAAGGTTCAAAACATATCATTCATCGTTAATTTGAAATCCACATTCAATATTTAAAGTGCCTAATTAAATCAAACTTAGAAAACAGGTATACAACGTTAGTGGTAAAAACAAAAACAATCGTCAAGGACAATTTTTTCTTATCAATGCATTGCTCTAAATAGCGATGCTGTCCTAAGCCATATTCTGAATATAGCCTACCCCCACACATGAACCCGAGCAGCAGAGTTTGTGCCCTGAAACGCCAACTTAACCTCTTTGAAAGCAGGTGTCGATTTGACCATGGTCAGCCTCAGTCTGTTATTAACTTCTCCCCCTCTCTCTTTTAATCTTGTCTGTACTTTTATTACAACACTAAGTCCACTGACCTCTTTGGTCGTTCACGTCTGCTCTGCGGGTCTGAGGATCATTACTTCCACTAAGAACCAGCTGGGCCATTGTTTGGGCTCTACCAGCTGTGTCTATTTTCATAACCCATTTCCCTTTTGTTCCACTGCACCTCCCTATAAAAGTACAGAGAGAGGAAGAAAGAGTTCTATTCCACCATCTCATGAACTCGCTCTCCCCCCTTCGTCTATGGCCTGATGGTTGACTATGTGGCTGGCAGGGATGGGTGGAGGGTGTGGGGGATGGCGGTGGGGGGTTCAGGGTGGAGGGTGTGTGGGGGGATGGCGGTGGGGGTTCAGGTTGGAAGGGTGTGGGGGATGGCGGTGGGGGTTCAGGTTGGAAGGGTGGGTGGGGTGGGGGGGGTTGTAGAGGGGTCTGTAATCACCTAATTCAAACATACACTGGGGGAATCTCATTATTGGACCTAACAGTTCCATTTTAGCCTTATCTGGTTTCAATCAGACCGCCTCTCATTTGGAGCAGGGAGCGAGGAGGGAAACCTGATTCCTTTTGTCTAGATGTCTCTGGCGTCTCTGCAGCAGCAGTTATCAAGGGTTCGCTGTTTGTCTTGTCCATCACCCGCTCTGAAAAGCACCAAGGTTTTTGAAGCGTCGGTCAACAGTGGAGAGAGAGAGGGACTTCAGTCGCTTAGAATGCTGCTTCCCATCAACAATGACAGACGAGAGAGAGAGGTTTGGGTGTGTGATATCAGAGTGAGTTGCATTTCTGTTAAAATGGACGGCTGCCATGGGGGAAATCCCCCTAACCCCACACCCCCCGTTCTTCCCCCCTGCACCCCCCACCCACATGTAAACGGACATTCAAACGAAACCCGACCTTGGCCTTGGAATCTGTAAGGTGTCATTTTTTTGCTTTATTTTTTTGTTCCAAAAGGAGAGGGGGGTAGTATGGGGGGTAAATACAGGGGGTCAGGGAAAGGTGAGTAGAAAGCAGCAGCGGCAGCCGCCCTGGCTGAACCGTACTCAGGAATCCCTTTCAGATTAAAAAACTCCAGAAGTTGGAGTTGGAGATAATCACAGGATCTGGAATTCACAATAACAAACTGGCCATATATCTACCTGTCTCCGGCCTTCCTCCCAGGGAGGGCCAGGGGGTCAAACCAATGGCTGCATTCCATCAACAGCTCTTTTTTCCCTCCGCAAGAGCTCCCAATGAGGTGTCTGGAAGGATCAAATATGGGCCCTCCAAAGCAAACCATCATGGGGCTTATTTTAACTATTTTTCGACCTGCCAGCTTCTCAAACGTTTTTTCTCTGAGACGAGACGAGGTTTGATTTGGAGTGTGTTTATTTTTTCCTTTCACATGGCGACAGTGGATGTTCAAATGGTCTCTGTCGCCCCTCTCTGCTCCATTTCCTGACTGGGGCTGAGGACTGGGACTGCATGGGGTTGGGGCTGAGTGCCTGCTGGGTTGAATTAAGGGTTGAGGAGCAGGGGAGCTGGGGTCTTGAGGAGGTCTGGTGTGGCGGGGCAGTCGGGGCATGCAGGTATGATTTACATAGCACTGAGAAAGCCTGAGGATTTCACTGAGGACTTCAGACTCCTCTCTAGGGAGCCATGTTGGAGGAGGCGCTGCTTTGTGATACTGGCTCTGATTTATGTGTTACCGTCAGACACTCCTCTCCCCATCCACAGCCTGACTAAAGAGCTTCACTCTTTATTTCTGTTGTGATTATTTGCTTTCGCGAGGCTAGGTATGCTAGACTTTGTGCAAACCTTAGCTGCTGCCAGAGACTCAGCTGTACCTGGTTGTTATTAATCCGATGCTTGCTCTGTGGAGGGTAAGGCAGGGAACTATTTGTTGTCCTTACTTGTCTTTGACTCTGAGAATAATTAGTCCCTTTGGTTCAACTGTTTGTAGCTGGGTTCTCAGCATGGGAAATAACCTCACAAAGGGGGCAGGCAGCGGTTGCCAATTGGAAGTAAGTTATTTCGGCAGTCTTAAGTGTTGCAAATAGCCCGAGGTTAGACAGGAATAATGATATTCAGGGATGTCCAGGGAGAGACTCATGTTGAAGACACAAGAAGCAAATGCATAAAGAACCGTCTTAAACCGGATGTATTTCATCACATAAGTTGACTAGAACAGATAGTGGATTTGAACAGAAAACACTATGTTTATAACCTAATACTGCCTTTCTAAGTACAGTGTTTCATGCATTGTGTATCCCCCTCTCTTCCAGAGTACAGTATAGTGTTAATAACTGTAGAACAGTAGGGCATGTCTCTATTTCCTTATTGATGAACTCCTACAGCAAAAAGAGAGAAAATGTAAAGACACCCGTGTGTGCAGCCACACTGATGGCTTTCTAATCCCCCCCGCCATGACCACATTCAAATTATTTGCTTTCCCAGTCGAAAATCGAAGGGCTGTAAAAATCGACTTCCTGTAGTGGTGAGGGAAATACATTTCATTCGTATTGACAGCAGCCAAACAGAAAAGCTATCGGGCAGCATTTAATTATTGAAGACATTGATCTGCAAAGTGATTTATTCACAGCCGCTTCGCTTAGGGGTCTAATTGAGTCCCTCTATGGTACAGTAAACGCCTCTTATTGGTCCGTTTGGTCTGACTCAAGGTACATGAATATAATATTTACCAGTATATTCACCATACTGTACACAGCCAATTATGATGCTGACTGATGTCAACCAGTCCATTGTTTAATCAAGTGATAGTCCTCTTGTTACCCATGGCATACAGTAAGTCACAGGAGAGTGATCCAAAAGACTCATCCTTAGATGTCCTCCGTTATGTCTCAATGGTTGAATTGTGTAGCATTTCACGTAGCAATTAAACTATACTGTATCTAAGTGAGTGTTGGTGTACCAAGGTCAAGCCAATAGCTGACTGAAATGATTGGATTGATACATTGATAATCACCTTGGGTGTATAGAGCTCCTCAGTATGAGAGAGCAGTGCCGAGCTACACTGATGAAGACATCAGGCTGAGGACATTTACAGTCCCCAAGCACATCTCCACAGCCTAGACTGCCCATATCTCCCTCCAAGGAATCTGTGTACAATCAACCTTCCCCAGAAAATCATTCTCATATGTCCTCCAGACCAGGAATGACGACAGCGGAGCAAATTTGGAATTCGATTTTAACAGCAAGAATGAGCTTAAGAGTAAATCTCCAGCTATTGAACTGAAACAACCCCCCAATCTCATTAATAACCAGTGAGCCTGACCTGATATTCACATGTGCTACGTTATGCCCTCTCTCTTGGCTGTGTGAATCCAAGTAATCTCGCTGTCAGTCGTTCCACTATTTAGCCCAGGCAGACAGTACACCCCTCCCATTCCCTCGTTCTCTCTCTAGTCTCTCTAGTCCCTACTCCCCAGCCTTTTTGTATTCAAGCCTCAGATGATGAGGAAACTGTTATATTGTCTTTGACTCTGACACTAGCAGCCCACTCACAGTAAGCTGATCTGAGGCCTAGACTGCTTTTTCCCTATGTTGACGCAATTCCCCAAGCAGTAGATTTGAGCTTTGCTTCGGGGAGGTATTCAGACTAAACATTATGTTCACTGTAGTTGTGATGCGCCAAATACTGCAACTAATATCCCCAGTGAGAGTTTGTACTACGAATGCAACTCAGATTTACAGCATTTCTGTCCAGAATTCTCAGGGAGAGCCCTTTTGTTTAAGAACAAATCACTGTATAGCCGCTATCATGTTGCTGCATGATGCAATGAGGCTAGGAGTCATGCCAAAAAATAATAACATCAGTGAAAACTCAACGCTCTTTACTTTACTCTCACCTTTCACAGGATTATGGAAAAAAGACAAGTTGAGTTTGGCAAAGCCGCCTTCCCTCCATCACTCTCTCCAACCCCTCTATCATTCATACAGAGGGAGGTGGAAGAACGAGGGAAAATATGGAGAGTAGAAGGCGGATGAGGAGGTGGAGAGCGGGGGGAGGGGTCTCATCAGAATAAGTGTCCTTATACTCTGCAGGCCAACAAGCCAGCCAACCAGTGATCTGATGATGCTGGGATTAATGGCGTTCCGACCGGAAGGCTGAGGCTCCAGGTTGTGTCCCCGGCACAGTTTGAGACTGGAGGGAAGAGACAGACACCAGGAGTGGAAGGCAGTATAAAATAGAGAGAGAGGGCAAGAGCATAGATTCCCCCAGCAGCATCAGATAGAGGGAGAGAGATTGGACAGGGTAAAAGAGAGAGAAGGAGATCAGGATGCCACAGGGAAAAGGGGGGACTTGTCATTTTCTGGGTAGATAAATCTGATTGAATGAACATGTGAAGAAAAAAAGCCATTCCTTAAAAGGCCATATTAACACACACACACACACACACACACACACACACACACACACACATACATACACACAAATGCACGCACACAGGGAGCTGTGGATCTCGGTGGGCAGGCCAGGGTTAGGTCTCGTATTAACCTGCGCTGCAGGCCTGGAGTTTCTCCAGGTAGTTTCTCCTTCATTCTGGTCTCCTGGGCTTGATACAGGGGGATGGTGTTTAGCAGGCCCTCTAGGCACAGTGCTGTTTAAGCAGAGTAAAGACCTGGCTCACCTCCAGATTACCTGCCGCTTTCCAGCCAAGGGTAGGAGAGACTGGGGTTCTGTGTGTGTGGGAAAAAATTATATCTTCGTTTTCAATGCACTCTCTGAAATCCACAATGGAGACTTAAGTCGGATAAGATTCTCTGATTGTAATGCTCATCATGTGGTTTATCTAGGCCTATGGGTACGTTTGGTAATGTACCCTGCTTACAAGCACCAAGCTGGAAATGGCTCATGCAACTGCACATTCAATCACTGCCCTTATTTCTCCTGAAATGAAAACGATGTTTTAGTGAAAACCCAACTTTTCTAGGATCTTTATTGGATCTTTACGCACACACATTTATCATAAAGTCATCAATCATACTGAGCGAAGGTTGTTAATGAGACAATGGTGGAAGTGCTCCAGTAAGTCCAGGAGTGGCTGTTCCACAGCTCTGGCTGGGATAGTACTTTACCTGGGCCTGGCCTCCCCTGAGCTCTATAGTGGTATGGTCTACAGACCTGGGCCTGGCCTCCTTGGGCTCTCTATAATGGTATAGTCCACAGACCTGGCATCCCCAGGGCTTTCTATAATGGTATTTTTTATTTTACCTTTATTTAACTAGGCAAGTCAGTTAAGAACAAATTCTTATTTTCAATCATGGCCTAGGAACAGTAGGTTAACTGCCTGTTCAGGGGTAGAACGACAGATTTGTACCTTGTCAGCTCGGGGGTTTGAACTTGCAACCTCCCGGTTTCTAGTCCAACGCTCTAACCACTAGGCTACCCTGCCGCCTCCGTCTACAAACCTAGGCCTGGCGTCCCCTGGGCTTTCTATAATGGTATGGTCTACAGACATGGGCCTAGGCTCTCTATAATGGTACGTTCTACAGACCTGGAGCTCAGGCCTCACGCTGGGCCTGTCTGCATCCAGCAGTATATGGAGACACAGCGGATGGACTCTTGATGTCTGCAGACAACCGTTTTTATTTTCTCTCTCTCTTTAGCCTGGACTCTCTCTCGTTCACTCTCTTGCTCTCGCTCTCTTTCTCTGTCTCTTTCTGTCTCTTGTTGTCTCTCCCTGTGTGTGTTGTTTGAAGATGCACGCATGAGGACTGTGGTTGGCTTTCCTTCTGAACGCTGTTCTGGGACTAGCAGGGTTAGGAAAGGAAAGTGGTCCAAAAATCAGCTCGAAATCTTGATGTGTCATGGGGCTTTTTTTCCTGCTCCCTAAATTTAGGCATGAGGGAAATGTCCCTCTCGTGGGATCCTGACCCCGTAGGAGCCATTTATATATCAGACAGAACTCAAACAATGACGTTTTGTGCGGATGGGGGAGTATTTTTAGTGCCGGGCCACTTCTAAAGCACAGGCAGTATTTCAGGGGCCACAGGCCCTAGTCCATTTATAGTGAAGAGGGCAGCGAAAATAAGCATCGCCTTCAATTTGTCTTTTTCCAGCCTTGCACCATTTCCTTTGCCCCTTGATCCCCCCCATCCACCTCCCTCCGTTCACCAGCTCCTCTCACCGCACCCCCCCTCCATCTTTCCTTTGGCCCTGTATCCCTAATGACTCTTTCAGCTGAACGATGATAGATGTGTATTTATTATCTAGGCCGATAAGCTTTGGGCATGTTACTCCACAGAGTGTACCATATACATATACATTACACATCACAAGTCCATGGGGCCAGGCACATGCCAGTGACACGTCAGCCTCAGGCAGTTACTGGAGGGTGGTAAACCTACAAAACCTACACATACAGTACCAGTCAAAAGTTTGGACACACCACGTCATTCAAAGGTTTTTCTTTATTTTTACTATGTTCTAACTTTTAATAATATTGAAGACATCAAAACTATGAAATAACACATCATGTAGTACACAAAAAAGGGTTAAACAAATCCAAATATATTTGAGATTTGAGATTCTTCAAAAAGCCACCCTTTGCCTTGATGACAGCACACTTGGCATTCTCTCAACCAGCTTCACCTGGAATGCATTTCCAACAGTCTTGAAGGTGTTCCCACATAAGCTGAGCACTTGTTGTCTGCTTTTCTTTCACTCTGCAGTTCAACTCATCCTAAACCATGTCAATTGGGTTGAAGATGGTCGGTTGATTGTGGAGGCCAGGTCATCTGATGCAGCACTCCATCACTCTCCTTCTTGGTCAAATAGCCCTTACACAGCCTGGAGGTGTGTTGGGTCATTGTACTGTTGAAAAACAAATGATAGTCCCAATCCAGATGGAATGACGTATCACTGCTGAATGCTGTGGTAGCCATGCTGGTTAAGTGTGCCTTGAATTCTAAATAAATCATGACCGTGTCACCAGCAAAACAGCCCCACATCATCACACCTCCTCCAGGCAGTGATGCAACCAGTCAGGATGTCCTCGATGGTGCAGCTGTAGAACCTTTTGGGGATCTGAGGACCCATGCCAAATCTTTTCAGTCTCCTGAAAGGGAATAGGTTTTATCGTGCCCTCTTCACAACTGCCTTAGTGTGTTTGAACCATGGTTGTTGGTGATGTGGACACCAAGGAACTTGAAGCTCTCAACCTGCTCCACTGCAGCCCCATCGATGAGAATGGGGGTTTGCTCGGTCCTCCTTTTCCTGTAGTCCACAATCATCTCTTTTGTCTTGATCACGTTGAGGGAGAGGTTGTTGTCCTGGCACTACACAGCCAGGTCTCTGACCTCCTCCCTATAGGCTGTCTCATCGTTGTCGGTGATCAGGCCTACCACTGTTGTGTCATCGGCAAACTTGATGATGGTGTTGGAGTCATGCCTGGCCATGCAGTCATGAATGAACAGGGAGTACAGGAGGGGACTGAGCACACACCCCTGAGGGGCCCCCGTGTTGAGGATCAGTGAGGTGGATGTGTTGTTAACTACCCTTACAACCTGAAGGTGACCCGTCAAGAAATCCAGTTGCAGAAGGAGGTGTTTAGTCCCAGGGTCCTTAGCTTAGGGATGAACTATGAGGGCACTATGGTGTGGAACGCTGAGCTGTAGTCAATGAATAGCATTCTCACATAGGTGTTCCTTTTGTCCAGGTGGGAAAGGGCAGTGTTGAGTGCAATAGAGATTGCGTCATCTGTGGATCTTTTGGGGCGGTATGCAAATTGGAGTGGGTCTAGGGTTTCTGGGATAATGGTGTTGATGTGATCCATTACCAGCCTTTCAAAGCACTTCATGGCTACAGATGTGAGTGCTACGGGTCGGTAGTCATTTAGGTAGGTTACCTTAGTGTTCTTGGACACAGGGACTATGGAGTTAACTCTGGATCTTTCTTTCCTGTGGCGGTCCTCATGAGAGCCAGTTTCATCATAGCGCTTGATGGGTTTTGCGACTGCACTTGAGGAAACTTTGAAAGTTCTTGAAATTTTCAGGATTGACTGACCTTCATGTCTTAAAGTAATGGTGGACTGTCATTTCTCTTTGCTTATTTGAGATATTCTTGCCATAATATGGACTTTGTCTTTTACCAAATAGGGCTATCTCTGCATTCCAAGTGACGACTTCATGAAGCTGGTTGAAAGAATGCCAAGAGTGTGCAAAGCTGTCATCAAGGCAAAGGGGGGCTACTTTAAAGAATCTACATGATTCCATATGTTATTTCATACTTTTGTTATCTTCACTATTATTCTACAATGTAGAGAATAGTAAAAATAAAGAAAGTCCCTTGAATGAGTAGGTGTGTCCAAATCTTTGACTGGTACTGTATACACACATGCCTGTGTTTAGACACACACACACACACAACACACACACACACGCACGCACGCACACACACACACACACACACACACACACACACACACACACACACACACACACACACACACACACACACACACACACACACACACACACACACACACACACACACACACACACTTTGGGGGATGAAACTGCTCATTAGGTCAGGCCTGGACTCCTTTCATACATCACAATGTCTGTCTTCAACTTTAGCCTGGATTCTATCCACTGGTTGTTGTATTGTGACATTGTCCTTGAAACTGTCACCAAAATGAAACAACTCATCTCTACGCATTCATCTAACCCTGTTAGGGAGAAACATGATGATGGTGGACTAAACCCAGCCCAGAGCTAGAGGCCATCCCTCACACACTCCAAGCTTAGAAACCTAGAAGAAACACAAAAAACAACATTGTTTAAATGTTTCCAACTGTGATGGAGTCAGGATCAAGTGGCTGCGCAGTCGTTTACTTTTCCAAATTAACTTCAAAGTTAGCTTCTCACAGTGCTGCAATGCGGCGGGCAGGGGGTGGTGGTGGGGGGTCGGAGGTGGTAGGGGTGGGGGTGGGGGGGGTGGGGGGGGCTCAGGGCCACGCAGCTTAGTGAGTTAAATCTATCACGTCGTGCATGAGGTCATCAATTCAATATTTCCTCCCATTCCGATATGTAGAGGGCCTAACCAAACACTCTCACTCCCTCTGCAGCAGGGGCCCAGGGCTTAGACACCCCTCTCTCTGCCTTTACGCTGGGCCGTGTTTGGTCTTGTGCCATAATGCCTTAACACAGTGAGAGAAGCGCATTAAAACATGTCTTTTTCAAGTGAAACAGTGGGCTATTGTGAGTCTCGGCATAGCAGGTAACGATAGGGTTGTTCTTTATCATTTCCTCAGCTAAAAGATGTATATGGTTCAGATGTGTTATGAGAGGATGATTCATCCTAAGTCATACTGTCGTTTTTCCATTGCATCCTCCCGTTTGTATTAGAGGTTTTATGAGTTGAGTATAACCCTGTGTCGGCTAAAACAACTAAAATACATCCATCTTTGGAGGAAAAATCAGGCTATTACCGAGGGATATGTTTGTTAATGGAAACAATTTCCCATATCTCAGAGCATACCTCAGACATTTCTGAAATGTAGCGTTTGGCAGCCGTTTGTTGACAACGAAAATGGGTGAAATTCTTTTTGGGAGAAATCAAAGAAAACACAACCCCTCCTCCAATTTAAACAACCCTTCTCTGCCCCTTTCTCCACCCCTTTCCACTGACTCAATACCTTGGATTTTGCTAGCACTCAGAAACAGCCTGTTTGTGTTGACATAAGATCCACCGGCTCTTTGTCTCCCGGGGCAGATGGTCTTGCCATCGTCAGGGATGGGAGTGAAGTGTAGAGGGTGATTCCCTGGATGCCTGGATTGGTGCCAGAACATGCAGTACTAATCAAAGCACCTGGGTTCTTTTTGACATAGCTCTGCTCATCACATCACATGATCTGATGCGGGGCCCAGGGGCGCAGCACAGTCCAATCAACACCTCCCCTTTGACCCCACGGTGACCTAGGAAGAGAACCATCCATCCCTGTCTGCCTAGAACCCTCTGCTCCCGAGTGACATCACAGGTTGGGAGACATCACAGGTCACGGATCAGAACATTCACATAAGACAAGATGAACATGTCACAGAGCATGGCCCAGAATGCTCTGTAATTATTTAAGACTGTCATACAAGAAGCTAGTATGGCCTGATCGCTGAGGGTTGATGATATCAGCCAAGCTGCACGGCCCATCTGAGAACGATACCACTTGCTGGGGTCTGGGAAATATTATTTTGAGGCGAGAGCTCATGTCCCCTCCAAAGCAGGACCATACCGCCCCAAAGAGGAATATAATGTAGAACAGAAGGGCAGCGTTTCACTCATTGTCCGGTGCATTAACCCCAATCAGCTTAGGGACGGCATCCTGGAGAGAAAGGGGGGAGAGAGAGAGACATGGGGAGAGAGAGAGAGAGATGAAGAGGAGAAAGAGAGTGAAAGCAGTGGTGTAAAGTACTTTAAAGTACTGTTAAGTTGTTTTGGGGGGTATCTGTACTTTACATTATTATTTCTATTTTTTTTACAACTTTTACTTTAACTTCACTACATTCCTTAAGAAACATTTGTACTTTTCACTCCATACATTTTCCCTGACACCCAAAAGTACTTGTTACATTTTGAATGCTTAGCAGGACAGGAAAATTGTCAAATTCACACACGCAAGAGAACATCCATGGTCATCCCTACTGCCTCTGATCTGGCGCTCGCTAAACACACATGCTTTGTTTATAAATGATGTCTGAGTGTTGGAGTGTGCCCCTGGCTATCCGTAAATCAAAAATAAAACAAATAAATTGTGCCTTCTATTTTGCTTAATATAAGGAATTTGAAATAATTTATACTTTTACTTTTTATACTTAAGTATATTTTAGCAATTACATTTACAATTTGATACTTAAGTATCTTTAAAACCGAATACATTTAGACTTTTAATAAAGCAGAATTTATAAGGTGACTTTCACTTTTACTTGAGTCATTTTCTATGAAGGTATCTTTACTTTTACTCAAGTATGACAAGTGGGTACTTTTTCCACCACTGAGTGAAAGGCACGGTGAAATAAAGAGAAAGAGGTCAAGGGAAGATTAAGAGTGGTAGGGAGACAGAGAGAGAGATAGAAAACCAAGTAGCAGGGGAGAACACTCCCTGAATTCTCAGGCTACCCACATGAAAAAATACTATTAGTGTATATGATTCTCTGTAGTATTTTTTGCTGACTTTACTATAGTATAAATACTATAGTAAAAAAAGAGTAGTATATACTATAGTAATTACTGTAGTGTTCTTGCGGACTGAAGGATACTGTAGTATATACTGTAGTGTTTTTGCAGACTGTAGTATTTACTGTAGTGTTTTAGGGACACTCCTGTAGTATTTTCTAAAGTGTTTTTGTTTTATAATCTTTGAAGTGGAGGGCTTTTTCCTTGAGGAAATATACTGGAGAAATAGTAAAAGAGCGAATTTTCCACAACCTGTAGGCAGGCAGGTAGTA
This sequence comes from Oncorhynchus tshawytscha, assembly GCF_018296145.1. Taxonomy (NCBI): domain Eukaryota; kingdom Metazoa; phylum Chordata; class Actinopteri; order Salmoniformes; family Salmonidae; genus Oncorhynchus; species Oncorhynchus tshawytscha. Next base: position 27,111,963 of record NC_056439.1, read on the forward strand.
CTGGGTTCTGAATGGAGAGTTCAGAGCTTCTGCTCTTTTCTGTAACCATATGGAACACAATATGTGGTCTATAATTGGCATGTAGGTTTCTCACTTATGGGTGGCACAAATTGGGATATGGAGGAGGGGAATGTGAATGGTACATGCAAATGAAATACTGTGGTATTTACTATAGTTACAAAAATGTTGTGTTTTTGTGGACTGTAGTGGTTTTGCTGACATTTCTATAATATTTACTACAGTGTTTTATTTTAATGGATAATACTGTAGTATTTATTATAGTATTCTACAGTATACTACAAAATTCTATACTAAGTACTACACAAGATCGAGGGATACTCCAGTGTATAGTATAGTATACTATTCTACAGTTTATTACAGAATGTAATAGTATGTACTGTAGTATTTCTTTGTGTGTAGGGACGGTATCTTGGAGAGAAAGGAGGGAGATAGAGAGACATGGGGGAGAGAGAGAGAGACGGAGAGGACAGAGTAGCAGGGGGAAGACAGTCCTCCACATACTCTGAATTCTTGCCACTCTCTGATGATTTACTTCTGATTGGTCACTTTTTACGATATGTACTCTGTTACTCCTGGGCCCAGAATTATAAATGCTTGAAGGAGTCATTTCTTCCCTCTATCCCTCTATTCTTCTTTCTGGTTTCCTGTCTGCCTCGTGACCTCTCTGTGGTCACCACATCTGAAACCTCGAACATGCTCCTGAAGCACACTGTACCAGGAGAATCCCCAGAGGGAGAGCAGGCTCTATTTGAGGGAGAAGGTAAAGCTTGTTAATGGCCCCATGCTTTAATGACACATGCATTTCACATTCAGAGTATTTTGTACGTGTGTGTGTGTGTGTGTGTGTGTGTGTGTGTGTGTGTGTGTGTGTGTGTGTGTGTGTGTGTGTGTGTGTGTGTGTGTGTGTGTGTGTGTGTGTGTGTGTGTGTGTGTGTGTGTGTGTGTGTGTGTGTGTGTGTATTATGACTGTGTGTGAAAGGAAAGGTAAGGCCGTTTTTGCACCACTTCAGAGTTTGTTATTGTTCCATGTAAAAATGTAAGATAGAGTTTAATGAAACATTCAACAGGTTAATACACGTCCTCAGCCGTAAGTGGATAGCCTACATGTGGACCCTGTGTAATTCATTATGTTAAATACATTGCTTGATGTCAATGAAATTAAACTGCATAAACATATCAGCCCTAAAGCTATTACGAGGCCCTAAAGGCATCCATCCACTAGACATGCTGTCTGCTTGTCCTTTCACCGTCTGGCCGTGTCCCCTACTGTCCGCTACTGTCACACTGCATGACAGGTAAGTAGCCCTAAAAAGTGAAAAACCCTGTCACTTCTCTGATGTAAATAAATGCCCTGAATAGTATAGAGCAGCATGCATATTTATGATATCACAGAAGCATTGGCCGTACGTCAGGCCGCTGGGCGTCTGTACTCCTAATAACGCCACTCATCTCATGCCCTCCGAGACCCCCATGGCACTGAAGAGAATGAAGGAGTGTCACACAGAATGCCAGGCCTTGTCATTTCTGGCATAGTATTGCACTTTATGACTGGAGCCAGCAGAACGTCTGAGGATATATCTGATAGGCTGAAACGTAAGCCTATTTGTTTTCCCTGAATAAACCTGAAGATCAATGCAGACATCTGAATGCTCGTCTTTCTTTTCTGGGATAGTCATCTTGTGAAGTGTCCTGGGATAAGTTGTTGTTTTCTGGACCAGCAGAACTTCATTTACCTCCAGAGGGGGAATTATTTCCCTAATCTTGTCAGTATACCAGGGTAGTAATTTTGTTCTGTTTGTATAAGATCTCTTGACGGGAATCTGACTGCATGTTCAGACAGACACACTGCGATGGTGAACTGTGAGGTATCAGTCATTCTAAACTGTCAGGGGGTTGACTTCTATAAACTCTGATGATTACTGAATGATGTGTCTGGGCATGCCTTTGACTGACAGTCTGGAAGCCCTGCCAAACCCTAATCCAACAGGAATGGTGTGGAGAGAGGCTTGAATAATCCTGTTAGCCCAACGATAACAGACCCTTTGTTGTTGTAGAGTCGTTCTTCTGCTCTTACACTCCTAATGTGGAGTTTGTCTGAGGTAAACTAGTGTTCAATGCTTTGTTAATGCTAAATGACCCACACAACCTAAGTCCCTCAGTTGAGCACCTTTTCCCTTTTTACTCTGGGCTGAAGTGCGTCTGAGTACGAATCAAACTCATATTCTATTGACCCTCACAACCTATGTGAGATCCTCTTTGCTCCCTGGTGGGATGTACTAACCGCTATGCCACAACTTAGCCCACCTTTTCCTCTTAGTAGGGTGCCCTCTTAGTGTTCCGAGGGCAGGCCTGCCCGGAAGACACAGTTTGTTTCCAATATTGCGGTTCAGCCCTCATAAGGCCCCTGGTTTCCCCTGGCATGGCATTCAGGCTTCCTGTCCTACAGGTCATGAGAACTGACACCTACTGACACCTTATGTCCTCTAGAAAGCCTGGGAAAATTACACTGCACATGCTAACTGAATGGTCTAGCCTGATTTCCCAAAAGTCAGCAGAAAAATCGCACACACTAAAGAGAAGCATTAGATTCCATGCTGCTTGTCCTTGAATACTCAAGCTTATGTTGTTCACAGTCGCACATCAAATTGAGCAATTTTGTGCAACTACTGTTTCGGTGCACATGGATACCTGATATTTGTCTCTTCCCTTTTTTTCCTTTAATCTATCTATCAGTCTCTCAATCTATCTGTTTAAGCCTTGCCACATTAGACTGCGAAATCAAATATTTAAAGCCCTTTTACTGCAGTGCAGCAGTTCTCTCACAAACACACACTGCAGCCACAGCGTAAGTGGCATGGCACGAGAGAATAATGAAAGTCAAAGTGTTATGAAAAGGCTGTGCACCCTGACCCACGGCCTTCCTAAGTACCCTAACCCTACCTTGAACGTTTGGTGAAATTCAATTGACCCCTTCCCTGAGGTTAACTAATAACGGAGACGTTTCTGAAAGATGCTTCCCGAAATTGTATGTATTGAAAAATGTGTTTCCTGGCTTCCTCATATTTCACATAACCTCTCTGGTCCACTTGTTAATGGTGGTTTTAGCAGGAGAAAGAGAAGAAAAAAAACAGATACGTTTTTGCCCAGTTTTTGCTCTTTGCACAGACAGAGACAGGCAGATAGACAGACCATGAAAACAGCCCCTGAAGAGCCTGAGGATCCACCTGCACTGCGCTGGTCTTAATGAGAAGAGAGTAAAAACAGACGGTCTCATGGTGAGGACAGGGCCTGCCAAGCAACATCCTCTGCAGCTGGAGATGGAGTTTGGACACGGCTCTCACTCAAGGTCTTCTCTGAGGAGGTGAGGGAGCAGAACTGTGAGACACACAGAGCATTTCCTATTTTTCCACAACACTGTACCTGTTATTACTCACTACAGTACCTTACCCTAAGCCAGTCCCTAAAGACTGTTGCGTTAGCATCATTCTGACAAACCTGTCAGCCATGTTGGGTTGTTGTATGTACACCATGTCAGTAATAATGCTAAAATGGAACATATGACACGCTCCCCAAAGCATAACTTGGTATAAGTCAAAATAAGTAAAAAACGAACAAAAAAAACACAGTATTGGTTCTTTCCAACACCACACCTTGGTAACACTGATAGTTATCTAGAACGATGTGACCTGATTGACAGCTCCTTTGGAATGTTCCATGAAACCGTTTCACAGTTCAGTGTCAAGGTTGTGGAGAATCACACAAATCCGACCTAATCGTAGCCGCTAGTAAGCCCTACCTGACAGTTAGGAACTCTGGAGGGGATGGATTGTTGACATGTTTTCCGAAACCGGCATGCCCGATACATTTATTTTCCTTGAAGCCTATTCACGGGAACAGGGAGTGCTGAAAGGATTTAGATTGTCTGGCTAAAATATTTAATGCACAGCAAATATTTATGACACTGTCCATTGAGCGGAAACAATGCATAGGTTTTCCAGCATTCTCGGCTAATCAAGTGGAACAAAACAAATGAAGGAAAAAAAAAGGTTGCATTTTTGGCGTGTGGTTGACCTGAAAAAAAGGTTGTCCTTATTTTACATTCCCAGAGTTTAGTGTTGGAACACCCTAGTTGGCCATTGTGTCATTGTACCATTTAATTCAAAACATTTCATCACCCTCTCTGCATGTACAGTATAGGGGTGATATCATCAGAACATTTATGTTTTTAATGTAACATAACAGTTTCATTACGGTTATGACCCGAACAAACTCCAAGTCTTTGCCCTGCAGTGTTCAAAAGGATTAGTGGAAAAATACAATATCTTCTTTGTCAGCACTTAAGGTCTATATCATTCTGCCTCAGGATATCCCTTTCCTGATAGGAAGTATTGTCCATAATGTTTTCGAACTCTCACGCTGCTCATCACATTAACACCTTAAGCAGCAAGCCTTTACTCATTCAGTGGGATGGTTCAGAGCAATTTTCTTCTGTAGAATAAAAATCTCAAAAAAAAATTCTAGACATCCCATTATGGAATCATATTCACACCATGTATCGCAAATAGTGCATGCAGAACGATAATGTATAGAAACCAAAAATAGTCTACCACAAAGACAGGTTTTGGGGCATCCCAGGTTCCAGTATTTCCCCTTAAGAATCCTGTGGTTTCACATGAAGACAGAACCCCTCTTTTTCCATGTCAGGTGATTTCCTATGGTGGAAGCCTGTGAGAGGCATGTGATCCGTATGTTATGCGGCCTGTGCCCCAAGGACACTGCTCCTGTATCATCTGACATTGAAGGCCCATCACACACATTTTGCGTGTGTGTGTGTGTGTGTGTGTGTGTGTGTGCATGCGTTCTACCCTTCCTCTTTGTCCCATCCACATGTCTGTCCTCCTCTTCCATCTGCCATTGCCTCCATTCCCCCCTCCATGTAAAATCAATAACAGGTCCATTTGCCGTAGAGTATCATGGCTTCATCCCAAACTCCGAACTGATAATGATGCTATGATAACCCATGGGTGATACACATAGGGGAGATGATTTTTAGACTGATCAATATCACTGGTGTGTATTATGGGTTGGATCCTAACAGGATCTTTACTTCACTCAATCCACTTGCTCTGTATAACGTGATGCCGTGTTGAAGGTGGGGGCTCTCAAGTTCTTTCTGATCTGCCATGAGTTTTTAGCATCTTTGTACACTACCATCATTACAGAACAGGTTAGCCTTTGGCACAATTGTTATTTTAGCGCTGCCCAGCCTAAATTGATTCATGAATTTCAAACGGATATGATATGAACTGATTTGAGATCAGCCTGGGCGGTCTGTCCCAGAGTGATATCACATGAGCCTCTATGACATCACTCCATTACCGTCCTGGCTGGGCCAGAAGGAGTGCCCTAAACTTGGGGAGGTTTTAGCAGGGGGCTTTGGCGTTATGAGTTACTCTGGCAAAACCCACTTAAGCCCAGTCTTGTGCTTCCTAAACAAGGATATAACCCCCTCATTAATTATATATGAAAGGGGAGATCAATGAGGACTTGGGGGTTAGGGCCCTGTGTGCCTTTAATGGCTACATGCTGCTGAACATTGCAGAGCTCTGTCGGCCTCTGGTTACTTAACACTTCAATGGAGAGTGGCTTGGGATAACTTGGTGGAGTTGGTTGGTTACTGTTAAGGTGTATATTGCCATTGCTAACACATAGGATGTCTATACAATCAGAGTGCAACATTGACATTGGTGGTTGTGCCAATGACACTGCAGATGTTCCACATGCCTTGAAATCAGTGATTACAGAAGAGTTTTAAGATTTAAAGGTAACAGCAGTATCACCCCTCACTTGACCCTAAAACACTCTATTCCAGCTCCCCCAGCTCCACGTGATAGCATGTAATAAAACCTCAAGATCAAAGTTTGGATTTGATTCCAGACAATGTGGTCCAAACATGACCCTCTACAAGCCCGTCCAACGACCATGGCAACCATTCAACACTTTATTTTCCTTATTAAATCGCTCTCCCAGAATTCCATGTTTTTATCCCCATAGATCTGGCCAGTGAATCACCATTAAAGGCCCCATCAAGCTGTCAGGGTGTGTGGAGTGCAGGTGCAGCTTGGGTCCGCTCTGCTCCACTGTAAACAAGCAGCTATCCCCTCGCACTGCAGCCAGCCCGGTGAATAATGGAAGCCCACTTTGTTTTATGTGGTTCAGCGGGACTTGAAGGGATTCATCCCGTGCAGCTTTTCGCCAAAGTTGATTCTTAACTCCAGGCAGGACCCAGGCTAATACTATAGCTAGTCCCGTCTGAGGATGGGAAGGGGCTGGGTAGGTGGCGTTTGGAAATGGATAGGATGAGGCAAGAGGGAGGGGAGGTAAGGGAGGGAGGGGGTTGTGCAGGATGGAAATGGAAAGCTTTCCCGACGTTCCCTCAGACAGTCATTATGGGATGGAAGCCTTTGTTTCTGGAAGAAGAGTCTAAATGGTGCATTTTATACTCTGCTGAGCACTGACACGAAAGAGGCTAGACTGCCTCAGATTTGACAGATTTTTTGTTCATTCTTTTATCCTGTAATTTCTTCAGCAGTTAAAGGGGTTGTGGTGGTTCTTTTGGAACAGTAAAATGTCTGACTTAACTAGTTGAGACACCAGCCAATTGCCCAGTGGTCCTTGTTCCCCAAGGTCAGAGAGAAAACGGAGGTACCCAAGAAAAACAATTGCAGACCATAGTGTAGTTGTCACACACTCCACTAGGCTTTTAACTGAGCTTTCTAAAAACACATCTGAAAGCTGCCTCGTCTTTCATACAGAAATAAATTGCTCTAAAGAAATACTCACATATAGATGTGGACCATATACACTGAAGTAAGAGGTCAATTTTTCATCATTTGGTAAAAAGGACTCGAGTTTTCTTTATTTGAATGATATTGGGTTTGAGTGACGTTCCCACTTGTTTCAATTATTGTATGTCTTCTCAGAATCACAGTAATGTATGGAATTTGGAACGCAACCTCGAAGACGATATAAACGTATTTGAGTGGTTCATTTGCACTTGAAGAAAATCTAGGTTAAGGGCTACACTTTACAATGCATGCATATAGAAAATATATATTTTCTTCAAATGCAAGAATAACAGGATACTGTGTGCCAACTAGCTAAATGATCAGAGAAAAGTCACCTTGATGAATCATGCTACAATCGGAAAATCTGAGCTAGCCACAACTCTGTGGGGTAGTTAGCAACTATGTGCCCTGTTTTGGGTGGTGTCTGGTTGTGACTAGGGGCAATTGGCTGCAGAGAAGGCAGGTGGGGCTCCACCTCCTCTAGTTCCTTTAACTAGGAAAGTCAGTTAAGAACAAATTCTTATTTTCAATGACATCATAGGAACAGCGGGTTAACTGCCTTGTTCAGGGGGAGAACGACAGCTTTTTACCTTGTCAGCTTGGGGATTTGATCTTGCAACCTTTCAGTTACAATTCCAACGCTCTAACCACTCGGCTACCTGCCGCCCCAAGTCTGCTGACAGTTTGTAAAACTGTAAAAGATATTATCCGAGGGGAATGAAAACAGCACTCTGCAGGTCTGTCAGGGAAGATGGACAAGTTAAAACAGATGACACCAGCCACAGCATGGCGGTTGCCCCATCTCTAGCTCTCCACTACCCGGCCTCGCATTGCGTGCAGCTGCAAGCTGAGGATCCTGGGTCGCCACATCTGGCCATTCTCACCTGGAGGCTGACGGCAGAGCCTGAGGGACAGGTGAGACAATAGAAGACCTGTCAGACCTGACCAGACAAAGGCCTTACCTAGCCACCGGCAGGTAAACACACGTGGAGAGAGAAAACCTTTCTGGTGATACTTAATCCATCATCATGGCCAAGAGCAGGGCCTTTCAGAATGACAGCTCACAAAGTATAGATGTCAATGTGACCGAATTCTGTATATGGTGCAGTTGCAACGCATCCAAGACACCATGGAAAAGAAATGTACTATTTTGAAATATGTCATATTTTGAAACATTTCAGAGGAACTGACTTCATAGAATAATGATTATGTTAGTGACTCAAACTTTGTCAGCGATGTCTCATCTTTCTGTACGTGTGCAAGGGTACCCAAGTCCTACTTTATTTCAACTCTAGGCTTTACTGTGCTTGACAGCGTAGAAACATCTTAAACACATTTCAAATCATCTTTGAACTGGATCAGCTCACTTCCAGCCAGAGCACTCACTGCCTGTTGAAAAAGAAAGTCCTACTGTACTACTGGGTTTCACAAATCATTGAGTTTACATAAACAATGAACGTGGTGAAAGGTGATGTTTCCAGTCCATCAAGCCCTGTGGATTCACCTCATCCTGGGGCGATGCTGCTTCACAGGCCTGGGCCGAGGCCCTGCGGGTTCTGGGTCTCTGGTGGAGGAAAGGGGAGCAGCCTGGGGAGGAGATGAGGAAGACAGGGGGCAGCTCTGGGGTGACAGAGGGATGTAGTGTGGGGTCATGCTGGGGCTCTTCCTGGTCTGCAGCGGCAGCCCTCTGAGTTCCAGAGGCCAGGGCCTGATTACCGCGCTGGGACCCAGCCGCAGAGTGTTTGCATTAAGGGGAGGGCCAAGATCATCCAGGAAGGTTCCGGCCCATTAGTACATTTGAAACGGCAAATGAAAGGAGGGTGGGAGCGGGGGAAGGAGGGGGGTGGGGTATTTTGAAAGAGGAGAATCTTGCTGAACGCTGCGGAACGGACAATGAATAAATAACCCAGTATCATTGTAGCCTCATTCCGTTTTCCCACCTTCTCCCTTCTCTAAGATCTGCAGCCAATTTTACTGCAATTTACAATAAATTGTTTGTGAAATCCTTGTCGATCCTGCCACTGGGAATCCCAAAACTGAGAGGGCATGGAGGGTGTGCAGAATGGGGGGAGTTGCGGGCGGGCACAGTGTAAGAGTTTGGTTTGGGAGCGGGGGCGGGGGGGAGCAATGTATGGAGAATTAGGTTAGCTACGTCATCTGCATCCTGTTATAGAGACCTTATACTTTTTATACATCAAAGGATGAATCATGAAGACCAATAGGATCCTATTGTGCATTTACACTTGATATTAGCTCAGAGTGATCAAAGCAACTACATCCATATGATACTGTACGATATGACACTGACAGATGTTTGCACAAGGCTGGGATACAGCAGAGATGATTTTGAGGTCTACAGGCCTGGATTCAATATAAACATAAATTGCCATGCAAATACATACTTTGTACTTGCCATAGATTTCCATTATACAAAATAGTGTACTTTGAAAAAGCTCCACCTGCAAGAATTGGTTTGGGACATTACAGGTCAGCCATATTATATTTCAAGGTTAACTGCTAATCTACCCTTTTGTAAATATGATTTTCCCCTGTTTGTTGCAGCACTGAAGGTGTTCATTACCAATAACCATATTAGGCTAAAGACAGTGTAGGAGAGAAGAATCATTTTCAGGTCAGTTTCCAGACTAGTTAATATTTCATCTTGCATATAATGACTGCTATTGATTTCTCATCTCTTATTAATGCAGTCTGGTGCCAGAGCAAAATGCTAATTACACATTACATCCATCCCACTATATTTTTCATGTTAACTTCTTCATTTAGTCTAACGAGGTGAGACCATGTCTCAATTCCAGAGTTTGTTAATTGAGGATGCAGTATTTCACATTTATCTCTGAACAGTCTTTTAAAATGTACCATCATTTTGTGAATCTAACTAAATAACTGGTTTTGTGGTGTTTGTTACCAACAGATACTGCCTGGGCTGTGATAGGGGGACTGCAAGAAACCAAACTTGACCCTCTCCATTGGATGACCCGACAGTATACACACGAGTGACAGCTCAATAAGTGTAAAATAAGATGTGACGTGTTGCTACGTGTTTCATCGCTGTAGTGTGGCAGCAGTGGAGTGCTGGTGGTAAGTACTGAGCAGGAAAGACGCTGTGCTATCTGCTCTGAGACTTGGCAGACAGGATGGCAGGCCTTGCCAACACAGCTGTCCGGCTGGCCAGTCACTCAGCGAATGACGCTCCCAGCTCGCCCACGTCACGGGGCGGGCCAATCTATCACCATGGCAGCAGGGCACACCAGGACACAAAGGTGTAAACGAACCCTGGAAACACGGGCTCTGGATCAGCGGTGTGCTGGAGAAGTGTGAGGTCTTTACACATCACTGTCAGTGAGAGGATGAGATGTGTGAAATTACCCTTTATTTTAATTGCTCTGGCATTTCTTTGTCGATGCCTCGACTGAGTCAGGAATGTACACTTTGATGAAGTCTTACAAACCCATTTCATTGTTAAAATGTGATCTAAAGATTTAATCTAAAGTTGTGGCATTCAGATGAGGGCACTGTCCTTCAAGCTTGTATTTATGAGAAAACTTGCAATGAAAGGATTTTGTACACGAGAAGTAGGCAAAATCCCTAGTCCACCCTATTCTGACATGCCACATTTACTCACACTCTAAGACATTTGGGAAGAAAAAAAGCTAATCCATTGAAGTTTTGAACTGTGTAATTCAGTCAACTGTTAATAACTTGCAGGGCGCCAGGCTTGTGAAATCTCTTTTGTGAGGAAGACAGTGGAGAGACTTTATGAGCAGCCGTTTCTCTTGCGCCAGGTTTTTGTTTACACTTTCATTATACCTCTACTACATTATCTGATGCCTCCATCCCATTTTCAATCTCACAACTGGGTTTTAATCTCCTGACGCACTCAGCAGCCTGCTCGCCTCGTCGGCCTGTGCCACGGCGGGGGAATCAGAGAGGGGTTATATTACAGCACATGAATCAAGGCAAAATGAAATGCACTCCAGACGCTTACAGATGGTTTTAATTTATGGTAGAAGGCTGCGGATACAAAAAAATGCATTTAATGTAATCTGATCACTTGGTTCGATGCCGAATTTATGAGCAATCCGACTCTAGCTGGCTGAATGACTGGTTTTAAAAATAGACCCTGTGACCTGAAGTTGTTTAGATTATGTTTTGAGACCTATAAACATATATTAAGATTACTAATAATCATAAGAAGAATAATCATAATATCATATCAATGCTATTAATAATACAAAATTAATGAAATAATAAAATATAACTAATTAATGAAGTATTACCTTTTGGTGCAGTATAAGGGTTAGTCATTAAAGACTAAATATACACGTGTTAATTAATTGCAATCTTGTCAAATTAAATGTGGAAGGAATAAGGAAGAGTATCTCTATTAGCGAAGACTTTAATAAATCCTACAGGGGACACTAATAAATAATCACTTCCACAAATGAGACAAACTATTATTGAGATTTCCTTTCATATGTCAATTTGTCTGTTGTTTCAAGGGGGATTGACTTTCTCAATGTCTCACTGTTGTGGTCCGTGTCCCATTGATGTCTCAATTGTAAATATCGTCTCTTTCTGTCTTTTCAGAGATGAAATCAATTTACTAGTGTTGGGTATCTGTTGTTAGACCCAATCCATTACGGTCAATCCAGCCCAGCCCAACAGGGCATTTGGTTAACACATTAAGGAGTCCACAGGCATTTACAGGGAAGGGGAGAAGATCATCGAGTTTTAATGCTCCAAGCCACAGACACCAATGAAGGATTAGTCCAACTCATTACTTGATCCAAATCTCTTATGACACCGAGAGAGTTGTGCACAACATTGTCATACAAATATTTTTCTTTAAAAAACATTTTTAATCTTATGCTCTGTTGAGCAGATTATGTATTGCCAACAGCCATGGGATTAGCATACGACCACACAGCATTTGTTCCAGCATGTTGTGAAGCAAGGACACAAGGATGCATTGCTGCAATTTCTTCAAGGCTCTTCTTCTTTTGCTGAATACTGGTATGGCCATTTCTTCCCTCCGTTTAACTTTGACCTCAGTCCGTGAATTGCATGTATGCAGTGTAAATATTATTGCATTTACAGTAAGTATATATAGATGTTAGTATTTTACATAGCTATGCTTAACCTTGCTGTTATCACATATGTATTAAGACAAAAGGCCAGAGTTCCATTATGTGTTTGGGTGGCTGCATACTGAAAGGCAGTGCCCTGTGTCTTACTGTAGGTTCTGGTTCATCCTAATCTAAACCTCTGGTCAGCCCCTCGAAGTGAGTCTGCCTGTGTTTGTCCTTTCTGAAGAGGATTCCATGAACCCATGACATTCTCCTGGAGCAGCAGCAGCTTGTGAACGTCTGTGTGAGGGGGGCTTGCCCTGTCTTCTGCCCCTGAAATCAAGTGCAATATGAGCCCTGGACGGGGTTCCTCTGCCGTAGCCCATCTGCCTGCTCTCCTGCTCCCCTCAATGGACGCATTCCTGCTCTCCTCTCCACAGACAGAGGCCAACAGCAGGTCCTTTAACTCTCTTCCTTAATCTACTGTCATTTTCTCCTTACCTTCATGACCACTGGTTTTAAAGCAGTTGAAAGGTCATGGCAATCAGGTGGCAACCTAGCCATGCTTTTTACCCATCACTGATAATGCAGAGAACAGGGATATTGGGACACAGGCGGATGCTTTTAGACCTAGCTAAGAGAAGAGCAGAGAAAAAGCCCTAGAGACTTAGCAATAAATCCAGTATTTTGTTGCCATTTTAGCAGCAGCATCCATCCATCTGTGAGTAATTGTCACAATAACCATTTAAAACTGGGATAACAAAACTTGTTAAAATGTAAACACAACCTCAAGAGTATAGTGGAATAGCGGCTACCAAACAGAGTCAGGCGCAACAGTGTTTTGGCATGTGCGTGATGAGTGTCCATGCACTCGTGTTCTTGTCTACAATTAACTGAGTTCATTCTACCCATGATTCCTGTCCCCACCTCTCTGTATCTGCGTTGGTCTGCTCCGTTTCATATCAAGTTCCTAGACGCAGTTTTGGAAAACTTTCTCAGTTGACACAATTCAGTTAAACAAAGAAGAGACATTTTTGTCTCTCTTTACTTTTTCCACTGTGTGTGTTGAAATAGTTGCAAGGACTTTGGGTCGGTTGGTTCTTGCAAAGCAAGAGAAAGCAAAAGAAAGGCTTTTTGGATATTGAAGAAATTATTCACGGCTCCAGTTCAGAGGAGTGCTCATGTGATGGGCTGTGACAAGTGTGCTGCTCTGAGCGAGTCCCTGCCAGCGGGTACGCCTTGGCTCTGCCTTCTCTGAGACACCATTAGTGCTCAGAACTACTGGGGAACCAACTGCTCCGCCTCGTCAGAGTCATCACACTCTGAGAGGAACTGAGGAACCGCTAACGTTTCTGAGATTTTCGAAGGAGCCAAGTTCGTTTTTGAAGACTCGCCGAAGTACTTTGCAGTAGATGATCTGAAATCTGAAGCTTGGTTTTGACTAGATCATGTCTAGTGCTTCGAAATAAGCTCCCATTTGTAGTTGAGGGGTAAAATAAACACTTTTCATGTTGGTTGTGTTGCTGCAGGATTCCATTAGGTGGTGGCCAGTCTATGTCCTGTTTTCTGATTGGCTAGGAATTGCATGAATCTGGCTGGAGACAAAAACCCAGAGAAAGGCATTTATTTCAATAGGGAGGGAGGATGTCAATGCTTTTAAACATTGAGCATAAAGAGGGTTCAATTGCATGCAAATAAGCATAGGAATTTTAAAGACCCATTGCTTTCATTACAATAATTGAAATCATGATGACAGTGATTTGTCAAAGCTTCATCAATCTACAAAAAATATACATAATAATAAACTGGGTTGCTTCTATAGTACATGGTTGATGCAGAAAGTCTGAAGAAAAAGGATTGTAAAAAGGGCTTGATAGTTGTTGTGAGGTTATTGACTGTAATGGCTTCATCCTTGGTTGTGTGGTCCAGACAGATGAATGAGTGCTGTTTATGTATTCAGAGAGGATGACAGGGAGCTCCTTCCTTGTTTTAGGTCAAACATGAGGACAATGACATTTTGCTCCTTTACCCCCACATCAGAGGAGATTTTGGGACAGGCATACCCGGGCTACCCTTAATGACCCTGCACTTTGCTCTCATGCATGTATTGAGATCTACGTTCCTTTGTACCTTTTGCCTATTATCTATCCCCGACTAGGCCTCAAGCTATCCAGATGAGCCTGGGTGTTGCAGTTGTGTGCAGCCCCAGACCGAGGCACTCTGATGGGGGAGAGGCTTCAAACGAAGCATGTAAATTATTGAGCAAAGCTTGCTTGGAGGGTTGTGTAAATTACCACAGTTACATATGCACAGACTCTCCAACTCCTTCAGCCTGGAGCAGGGTCTGTACCAAAAGCAAAAGCAATGGTGACATCAATCAGACATTCGCTGTGAGTGAACATGTTTATGTCTGGACAACAATGTTTACGTCTGGACAACAGACTCCTCACATCCATAAGACTAGGATTTCTTATTTCTTTTTCAACCCTCTGCACTTTTATGAGAAAACCCTCAACACAATCACAATGGGGTTTAAATAGCATCCAGTAAATCATTTCCCAATTCACAAGTCTCACCTTCACTCACCAGTTCTCACTTTTTACACTGTGAGAGTGAGAGCTGTTGGTGTCCCTCGACAGGTGATTATTGATCCCTTTTAACGTGCTGTTGTAGTCTGCCCCACGGCATTCTGGGTAGGCCATGGTGTGTGGTGCAACCACTATTCTGGGGATAGTGGGAGGCAGTTTACTAGCTGACCACTCACACGTTACTCCAATGTAGGGTTTCAACTCTGACGGCATTTGAAAATGGAAAGGCACAGTCAGGGTCAAATACAGGACTACGAGCCAGCTGTGGAGTGGGCCTGCCTGCTCCTGTCTACAATGGATTGGCCTTTCAATAACCTTAGCCCTGATATTATACCCCTGTAACACAAGGGTTTGGACTATTTTCTGTCAAAAAATGTATTTTGTGTCTAATGGATGTACATTTTTTTATGTAAGCATCCTTCCTTGACGGATGAAATGTTTTACACACACTGTTTGAGACACACTACCTTGTTATTGTTGGGGTATTTCAACCAGAGTGGATGGCAATTATCCAAGATGACAGATACCCGTATTTATGGTCTCTTGTAGCTGCAATATGCTTTGCGTCATGGCTTACCGAGACCAGCAGGCCTAACAGGGCCAATTGTGCCATCATGCTGATAGGACCGGTGACAAACAAATGCCCATCAAATCGTCTGGGGATCAGACGCAGGCTGGGATAATAGACAATTCCATTCCTCCATCCTCCCCTCCATTCCTCCACCCTCCCCTCCGTTCCTTCCCCCTTTCCCTCCATTTCAGTTCAAACCCTCACATCAGAGGCCTCCAATAAGATACTCTGTTTTAATGACCCCCCCCCCAACCTACACATACAAACTTTCTCTATATATTGTCCATCACTTTCCAGCCAGCAGTTTCATCAAAGAGGATCCAGTATGACATTGTTCTTAAAAAAAACGAAGTGATTTGTATTTCGATAAATCTGGTTAAGATTTACAAGCAATTATTATCCTAATAAACATGCTGTTATACAAAATATAAGTAGTCAAAGAAATACTACCAAATCTCTTTAAAGAACAACAACAAAACCCAAACACTGGTGAAATAAATACATAAATAAACGTGACAGTGATAATGCTGTGTTTTGTAGAATATTTTGCATTTGTATATAGCCCATTGTCTATCTAGATGGGATGATCAACAGAGGTGGGGATGGTTCTTCTCTACTCCTCTGTTGTCCAAGCAGAAACTGGTGATCCAACCGGTGAACCTGCAGACCTTGAAATGTAGATCTGAAAGGTGCTAAGGACTGATGACAGCTGTCATACCTCTCGTTGCCATAAAGAAGTGAAACCTAAGAAGGACGGAAGGAGAAAAAAGAAGAAGCGGCAACTTGAATACTTTTGTGCTGAAGACACCGGGGGGAGGGGGGTGAAGAATTCTGCTACTCAACATAAAAAGTGACGGATGAAGAAATAAATAAGGCTGGTGATTGACCACTTGAAACGCTCCTCCTGGGCTGCAGGGTATACTGCCTCCTTTGTTTAGATGCTAATATGCTGCTGTGATAGCAACACCCAATGTCAGGGTCCTCCAGAGCCTTTGATACAGATTATCTCTCCCTGCATCTTTTTCCTTGGCTGGCAAAACAAGGCAGAATCCCTCAGAGAGTCAACGAGGCCCTTTTGTTGCATGCTGACCTGCAGGCACTGAGCTGAGGGCCATTAACAGAAGAATATGGCTGATATGTACCATCACTGGGGCATGTTTTTGTGTTTTGTGCACAAGAAATGATGATGCTGCTATAACCTGCCCCCCTAACTACACAGACGCCATAGAAGGCCTCTTAAAGGGACGGTAGCATGCACTTTAGATATGCCTGTATGCAGAAAATAAAGAAATATGGTGCCACTTCATATGAATGCACCATTTCTCGACTACTGAGGGGTAAACTATTAAAGTCTTACTATATAATTTATGCAACATTTTACCCTACATGTAGATCTACCAAACACACTTCTCATTGGTGCCACTCCTTTATGTTCCTTATGAAAACCAGTAGGTGTGAATAGTCTACAGTCCTGCCAGCCGTTCCTTTTCTCCTCATTCTTCTAGGTGGGCTGGGCGGGCTCCTCAGGGCCCCTGAGTAGATGAGAGTGTGTGACTTCACAGGGTCAGGGTAAAGGGTGGTTTTGTGGTCCAGGTTATCGGGGTGCACAGGAGAACTTCAGGGAGACTCCAGGCAGGAAATGGACAGGAGGGGATGAAAATGAGTGATGAGGAGGGGGAGGTCAAGAGAAAAAAAACTTCTCAGGTTTCATTTTAATAGCTTAGGGTGATTTTCCTCCCTTTGCGCTAAGCACTGGCCCGACCATTAGGGCCTCTCTGTAGAATGTGTAAACCTCCTGCTATTAAAACCACAATTTGCACTGTCAGCTCCTATAAGCCAAATCTATGGTCGCCCCACCACCCCCCTCCTTCAATTTGTGACCTTTTTTCTTATTTTGTAGCAACTTTCAGGCCACAATAACCATCATCAGTTAGTGACGGCAGCTCCATTACACTTCCCCTGCTCTGCTCTCCGCAGCCCCAGTCCTGCATTAAGCTAATATTATATATTCCCAGAGTGGCTTGGCCCCTCGCAACACTCCATCAATTATTCATCTCCCATGCAGCTCACAGCTAATGTTTGCTTTGAATTATTTAAACACATCTTCATTTATCAATAAACATACATGTTAAACAAAGAATGCTGATGAGGAGCATGAATTATACTGTTAAAAGTTTATGTGATTATTTGGAAAGCGTTGCTTTGATTCATCGATGTGATATTTGCCGGTAATGTTTAAGAAGGAAGGATGAAAGACGACACAGAGGAGAGTGCAGGAGCGAGGAGCATCGTTTGGCTCGGTCTCTGGCCATTCCTTGTGTTTATGGTCAATACTGTCCGTCGGCACTTTAACAGTCGATGATGAGGACATACATTTCTCCGCCAAATATTAAAATCAACCATAGTTTTCAGCTTTCCTTTGTAAGTGAATTGATTACTGCCATAACTTCTAGATAAATAAATTACAATCCTCTCCCAGACAAGCACTGAAGCAGTGTTGTTGAAAGCCCCAACATATCAGTCCAGTCCCCTAGGGTGCCATTACTGGTCAATCCACCCGCAGTGAGAGAGAGCAAAATGAACTGTTGCCTCTGAGATGTCCAACCTGTTAAAAGGAGAAATGAACAGAAATGAACAGACCACTCCATTGGGCCCTGTACTGAAAGACCCTGCTGAAAAAAATACATAGTCCAGCACAGGCTGGTGACCAGCCTTCGATGTGTTTTGCTGGTGACCAGCCTTCAATGTCTTTTCGCTGGTGACCGGCCTTCGATGTGTTTTGCTGGTGACCAGCCTTCAATGTCTTTTCGCTGGTGACCGGCCTTCGATGTGTTTTGCTGGTGACCAGCCTTCAATGTCTTTTCGCTGGTGACCAGCCTTCAATGTCTTTTCGCTGGTGACCAGCCTTCAATGTCTTTTCGCTGGTGACCGGCCTTCGATGTGTTTTGCTGGTGACCAGCCTTCAATGTCTTTTCGCTGGTGACCAGCCTTCAATGTGTTTTCGTGGGTGACCAGACTTTGATGTGTTTTCGTGGGTGACCAGACTTCGATATGTTTTCGTGGGTGACCAGACTTCGATATGTTTTCGCTGGTAACCAACCTTCGTTGTGTTTCCGCTGGTGACCATTCTGGACCAGCTTACCCACACACACAAAAACGTTATTGAGGGGTTCTTAGTGAGGGGTGAGAATGATGTCTAACATACATTTCTTTGCATATCAGGAAGGGTTCTTTACTGCTGTGATGGTTGTGAAGAATAATCCTGTTCTTTCCCTCTCCACCATATTTTTCTTTAATGCCATGAAATACTCTATTAAAAAGTTCCTGTCATTTTATGGTACGCAACAGGCTACTGGTTGCAGTGAAAGTAAGGTAAACAACAGCAAGTTACTGAATTTCTACAGATGAATTAAGGTGGTACTGCTGTAAAAGGACAGTATGCTATTGAATGCTGGTAACTTGAGACTATACCTCACTTGGGATTTGCACTTACAACCTCTTGGTTGGTAATGGCCTGAATTCCCTGCTACACCACCAGGTCTGTGAGCATGCCAGAGATTGGGAACAGATTTAATAGCAAGAATACAGTTTTGCACTTTGCTAAAAAAAATAGGCCAGAATCAAGTCAATCATTTTTGGATGATCAACACAAATGTAAAAATAGCAGTGCTCAGGGACCCTTGATGTAAACATCTGCCCTTTCCATTACATGGACTGACCAGTTGAATCAAGGTGAAAGCTATAATCCCTTAATGATGTCACTTGTTAAATCCACTTCAAATCAGTGTAGACAAAGGGGGGAGACAGGTTAAAGAAGGATTTTTAAGCCTTGAGACAATTGAGACATGGATTGTGTATGTGTTCCATTCAGAGGGTGAATGGGCAAAACAAAAGATTTAAGTGCCTTTGAACAAGGTATGGTAGTAGGTGCCAGGCGCAACAGTTTGTGTCAAGAACTGCAAAGGTGCTGGGTCTTTCACGCTCAAAAGTTTCATGTGTGTATCAAGAATGATCCACCACCCAAAGGACATCCAGACAACTTGACACAACTGTGGGAGGTATTGCAGTCAACTTGGGCCAGCATCTCTGTGGAACGCTTTCAACACCTTGTAGAGTCCATGCCCTGACGTATTGAGGCTGATCTGAGGGCAAAAGGGGAAGGGGGAGGTGCAACTCAATATTAAGAAGGTGTTCCTAATGTTTGGTATACTCACTGGATATCAGCACATTCTCAAAATTAGGATACAGTGTTGTCCCTGGGGAACAAAAAGGTCTAAGGAACACATAAAGTACCTTCAGAGGTACACATAGGAACACATGGGACTGGTCGGTTCCTTTTAGGGTACAAGTGAAAATTAACCAAATATTTTTGAATACAAGGTACAATCCTCACTGCGCTTTGAAATGTAGGTGGGGGCAATGTACCGGTGGGGTTAATTAGCATATTTGGGGATGTGATCTAATATATACAGTACCAGGGAAAAGTTTGGACACACCTACTCATTGAAGGGTTTTTCTTTATTTTTACTATTTTCTACATTGTAGAATAATAGTGAAGTTCCTATATATATATATATATATATATATATGGGATGTCTAGACATTATGGACAGTGTATGGATAGAATATGTAGTATATCTGTAGAATACATAGGATATAATAGCGTATGTACAGCAATAGCTAAATAGGATGGCCTTGACTGGAATACAATATATACATATGAAGTGGGTAAAACAGTATATAAACATTATTAAAGTGGCCAGTGTCCCATGACTATGTACAAAGGTCTGAAGCCTCTTAAGTGCAGGGTTGAGTTCCGGGTGGTAGCCGGCTAGTGACAGTGACTAAAGGTCATGGCAGGGTACTGGGCGGAGGCCGACTAGTGTTTACTATTTAACATTAAGGTGGCCTTGAGATAGAAGCTGTTTTTCAGTCTCTCGGTCCCAGCTTTGATGCACCTGTACTGACCTCGCCTTCTGGATGGTAGCGGGATGAACAGACCGTGGCTTGGGTGGTCGAGGTCCTTGATGATCTTCTTGGCTTTCTTGTGACACCGGGGTCTGTAGATGTCCAGGCAGTGTGCCCCCGTTGATGTGTTGGGCCGACCTCACCACCCTCTGGAGAGCCTTGTAGTTTGCAGACTTTGCAGTTGACGTACCAGGCATAAATACAGCCCAGCAGGATGCTCTCAATGGTGCATCTGTAGAAGTTTGTGAGGGTTTTAGGGGCCAAGCCGGATTTCTTCAGCCTTCTGAGATTGAAGTGGTGCTGTTGCGGGTGAACCATTTCAGATTTTCAGTGATGTGTATTCCAAGGAACTTTTTCACCTTCTCCACTGCGGCTCCGTCAAATGTGGATGAGGGCGTGCTCCCTCTGCTGTCTACTGAAGTCCACGATCAACTCTTTCATTTGTTGACGTTGAGGGAGAGGTTATTTTCCTGGCACCATTCCGCCAGTGCCCTCACCACCTCCATTTAGGCTGTCTTGTCGTTGTTGGTAATCAGGCCAACCAGTGTTGTGTCGTCAGAAAACTTGATGATTGAGCTGGAGAAGTGTGTGGCCACACAGTCATGGGTGAACAGGGAGTACAAGAGGGGGCTGAGCATGCACTCTTTTTGGGCTAAAGTGTTGAGGGTCAGCAGAGTGGAGGTGTTGTTGCCTACCTTCACCACCTGGGGATGAAGTCCAGGACCCAGTTGCACAGGGCAGGGTTCAGACCCAGGGCCCCAAGCTTAATCATGAGCTTGGAGGGTACTATGGTGTTGAAGGCTGAGCTGTCGTCAATGAACAGCATTCTTACATAGTTATTACTCTTGTCCAGATGGGATAGGCTAGTGTGCAGTGCGATGCCGATTGCATCATCCGTGGATCTATTGGGGTGGTATGCAAATTGCAGTGGGTCTAGGGTGTCGTGTAAGGTGGAGGTGATATGATCCTTAACTAGCCTCTCAAAGCACTTCATTATGACAGAAGTGAGTGCTATGGGGCGATAATCATTTAGTTCAGTTACCTTTGCTTTCTTGGGTACAGGAACAATGGTGGACATCTTGAAGCAAGTGGGGACAACAGACTGGGATAGGGAGAGATATGTCCGTAAACACTCCATTCAGCTGGTATGCGCATGCGCTGAGGATACGCCGAGGGATGCAATCTGGGCCGGCAGCCTTGAAGGGTTAACCCGCTTAAAATGTCTTAGTCAAGTTGGCCATGGATAACGTGAGCTCACCATCCTTTTGAGCGGCGGTGGCCCACGTCGGCGGCATTGTGTTTTCCTCGAAGCGGGCGAAGAAGATGTTTAGCTTGTCCAGGAGCAAGACGTCTGTGTCTGGGACGTGGCTGGTTTCTCTTTATAATCCGTGATTGTCTGGAGTCCCTGCCACATGCTGTATGTCTGTTTGATTGCCTTTTAGGACATACACCTCCGCCTTTCGTTCTCCTGGAGAGTTCCTCATTCCTGTCTGCGCGATGTACTGAGAACTCAGCTGACAATATGGACTGGAACAGTGTAGTGGAAGAATGAGAGAAGGTGATAATCGCAACTAGCGACTGGTTAGTGTGAGAGCACAGCGTGATGATTCAATCACGATTTCTGACATCATTTGGATGGCAGACCATCTGTGGGCTATCACAGGGGTAGAAAACACCTTACCTGTGTCAATTTCGATGAAGAGACGTTCTCACGGAAGTCCTGGGGTCACTGACGCCAGGAGAGATGTGACGAATGATTAAACTTTAATTGACTAAATTAATGTTACTGTGTGAATTAAATGGTCATGTTTGGATTGTTTCAAGACTTCATAAAGAGCTATGGCATTTCATTGTATGGATGCTATGTATGCTATGGATCTATTGTTACAGAGAAACTGTAACAACTGTGTTATTCTGTTCGTCAGACGGAGGTTAGTTCAAAGAGGAGCGACACCGGGGTGTGCTCTTATCATACAGAGTTGAGGTAGACTAGAGAATGTGTGTGAAGTCATATGCATTTTGTTTTAATGTTTTGGGCCATGCAAAGTGACTGTAATTAGACTATAGGAGATACTGGGAGTTGGAGCTCTCAGAATAAGAAAATCTGGGTTTAAACTTTGATCAGAGAGTCAATGGTAAACCAATCTCCTGATGTGCGTCTGTCTGTATGTCATAGTGGTGAATTTTCTTTGCTGTTAAGACTTTAGATATTTTGTCATCTTTATATCGTGAAGATTTCTGGTGTGTACCATTTGCTTATTGTATTCCTATTGCGTAACTGTAATAAATCTGATGACTTTTAAAATGGATACGCACAGCAGTCCTCACATTTCTGAGTAACATTCCTTGAATTATTATGTGGTAAACGTTATTCACAATACACATGGCATATATGCTCGGCCTCGAACTGTTTATCTCTGAGCTAAGGTTAGCTCAATCATTTAATTCTAAGACATATATTGCAAGATATTAGCTCTTTGTTCCTTGCTTCTTAATAATTGCATAATGGTAAACCTTGAGAGGTACATCTTATACAGTTGAAGTCGGAAGTTTACATACATTTAGGTTGGAGTCATTAACTCGTTTTTCCAACTCGTTTTTCCACCACTCCACAAATGTCTTGTTAACAAATTATAGTTTTGGCAAGTCAGTTAGGACATGTACTTTGTGCATGACACAAGACATTTTTCCAACAATTGTTTACAGACAGATTATTTCACTTCTAATTCACTGTATCACAATTCTAGTGGGTCAGAAGTTTACATACACTATGTTGACTGTGCCTTTAAACAGCTTGGAAAATTCCAGAAAATGATGTCATGACTTTAGAAGCTTCTGATTTGAGTCAATTAGAGGTGTACCTGTGGATGTATTTCAAGGCCTACCTTCAAACTCAGTGCCTCTTTGCTTGACATCATAGGAAAATCCAAAGAAAAATTTGTAGACCTCCACAAGTCTGGTTCATCCTTGGGAGCAATTTCCAAATGCCTGAAGGTACCACGTTCATCTGTACAAACAATAGTACGCAACTATAAACACAATGATACCACGCAGCCGTCATACGGCTCAGGAAGGAGACGCGTTCTGTCTCCTAGAGATGAACGTACTTTGGTGAGAAAAGTGCAAATCAGTCCCAGAACATCAGCAAAGGACCTTGTGAAGATGCTGGAGGAAACAGGTACAAAAGTATCTATATCCACAGTAAAACAAGTCCTATATTAACATAACCTGAAAGGCCGCTCAGCAAGGAAGAAGACATTGTTCCAAAACCGTCATAAAAAAGCCAGACTGCGGTTTGCAACTGCACATGGGGACAAAGACCATACTTGGAGAAATGTCCTCTGGTCTGATGAAACAAAAATAGAACTGTTTGTCCATAATGACCATTGATATGTTTGGAGGAAAAAGGGGGACGCTTGCAAGCCGAAGAACACCATCCCAACCGTGAAGCACGGGGTGGCAGCATCATGTTGCGGGGGTGCTTTGCTGCGGGAGGGACTGGTGCACTTCACAAAACAGATAGCGTCATGAGGGAGGAATGTTATGTGGATATATTGAAGCAACTTCTCAAGACATCAGTCAGGAAGTCAAAGCTTGGTCGCAAATGGGTCTTCCAATGGACAATGACCCCAAGCATACTTCCAAAGTTGTGGCAAAATGGCTTAAGGACAACAAAGTCAAGGTATTGGAGCAGCCATCACAAAGCCATGACCTCAATCCTATGGAAAATTTGTGGGCAGAACTGAAAAAGTGTGTGTGAGCAAGGAGGCCTAAAAACCTGACTCAGTTACAACACCCCTTCTGTCAGGAAGAATGGGCCACAATTCACCCAACTTATTGTGGGAAGCTTGTGGAAGGCTACCCGGAGCGTTTGACCTAAGTTAAACAATTTAAAGGCAATGCTACCAAATACTAATTGAGTGTATGTAAACTTCTGACCCACTGGGAATGTGATGAAAGAAATAAAAGCTGAAATAAATAATTATCTCTACTATTATTCTGACATTTCACATTCTTAAAATAAAGTGGTGTTCCTAACTGAACTAAGACAGGGAATTTTTACTACGATTAAATGTCGGGAATTGTGAAAAACTGAGTTTAAATGTAATTGGCTAAGGTGTATGTTAACTTCCGACTTCAAGTGTAGTATTCTGAGTGGTTATGCAAGGCTATACCCACTGGATACGATTATGGGCCTTTGGCATTCACATGGAAATGGAGTCAGATTGATAAATATAGCATGCTTTATTGGAGTTAGATTTTTTTAATAGTTTGTTTCAATATCTGTGTTTTTATATGTACATGAATGCTATGCAAAGATAAATAACATACATTTTTTCTGAACTAATCCAATCTATTAGTTGCACCTGTTACTGAAATGGTTGTTCCAGTTTAGATGGTTTAGGCAGTCTAACCCTGGCAGTCATTCTGAATGCAGATTGTGGGAATCCACTCTGGCTGGATTCCAATTGCAATTAAACATCACTTTGTAAGACAGCAAAATGTGACTTGATGCTGGTTTTTAGCTTTAGTTTATGCTGATCAACAGTAAAAACACAATGAAGGCTGGGTAACAACGGAAACACAACAAAGGCTGGTCTGCCAGCATAACCAACTAGACCATACTGGTTGGCCAGCAAAACCATTTAGACCATGCTGGTTAGACCAGCTTGACCAGCATCCGACCAGCACTGACCAGCATAGACCAGCATGTACCAGCATGGACCTGCTTGAAATGTATGCTGGTCTATGCTGTTTATTTCCAGCAGGGGATAGGTCTTATCCCACCACAGCCTTTGACAAATGGGAGAAAACAGCCAAACGTAACAGCACTCCCAATGCAAACGCATTTAGGCTTTTATGGATGACCTACGGAGACAGCTATAATATGCAGACCTGCAGGTTGAGATGACACCCGTTTAGGGGCTCGAGGCTTGGTGCTTGGGGCTAGGAGCTAGGCCTGCCAAATTTGACCTAGGCTCTCTGTGCCACATCCACTGTGGAATGCAGGGAATTTCCCTGTCTCATGTGCAATGTTGGAGCTAGAGAGAGAGAGAGGGGGGTTGACCTTAAAGATGAGAATAAATAATTGCAGCTCAGAGTTTATCTGAGGGGTGGGGGCGGTCTGGATCCCGTTCCAAACGAGGACCCTCTTATTCATTCCAACTGTTATTATTCTTTGGACTAGAGAGATGCACAGAACACGGTAAGCTAAAAAATAATACGACATTAGAGCTCATAGACACGTCAGATGTTACATTTTTGCTGCCATTTTAGACATTTACTTCCCTCCACCACCACCATCCCCATCCTCCACCTCCACCACCCTCCCCATCCTCCACCACCACCACCCTCCCCATCCTCCACCACCACCATCCCCATCCTCCACCTCCACCTCCACCACCCTCCCCATCCTCCACCACCACCACCACCACCCTCCCCATCCTCCACCACCACAACCACCACTCTCCCCATCCTCCACCACCACCATCCTCCACCTCCACCTCCACCACCCTCCCCATCCTCCACCACCACCACCCTCCCCATCCTCCACCACCACCACCACCACCCTCCCCATCCTCCACCACCACCATCCCCATCCTCCACCTCCACCTCCACCACCCTCCCCATCCTCCACCACCACCACCACCCTCCCCATCCTCCACCACCACCACCCTCCCCATCCTCCACCTCCACCACCCTCCTGTCTGCAGTGTTGGGTAAACAAGGCGGAACCCTCGTCAGCATGGCTGAGCTGGCGGCTCCTGACAGAACGCTGAATGAGTGATTTAAGGTTTGAAGTGAGAAGCTTTCACAGGTAATTAACCTTCTGATGGGTGTGCATGTGGGAAGACAGGGATCGAGGGAGAGGGAGGAGAAAACCTCCCAACATCACGTCACCATTTCAAGTCGAGACAGTGTGGATAGTTATGGCATCAGAGCTTAGCATACTAGCATGGGGCTTCACTCGTTCTTAGCAATTGTTGGAACTGAAGGTACCAAGGAGAGTATATCCTTCTGTCCTCACCTTCACAGTCCAGGAATTTGTTTCCGTAGAAATATGACTACAGTGTCTCAACATCAAGCCTCTTCCATATGTGGGTACAGTTGGCCAACAATAAGGGTGTAAGAAAATATGGATGAAGTCCCACTGGACAGATGTCTCAATGTTCCTTTGCACTGCATCTTCATTTGTCTTATTGTGGAATGCAATGTGGGATAGGGGCTAGTCAATGCAATGTAAATAAATATATGGCTTCACTTGGAGCAGATAGGAATATACAGTGTTTGGGTGTGATTTCATTTTCATAACCTTGTAGATTAAGGGAATACTTCAGGATTTTGGTAATGAAGCCCTTTATCCACTTCGCCAGAGTCAGATGAACTCGTGGATACCATTTGTATGTCTCTGCATGCAGTTTGAAGGAAGTTGCTAACTAGCATTAGCGCAATTGCTAACTAGCATTAGCACAATGACTGGAAGTCTATGGTAACTGCAAGCATTCTAGTAGATACCATAGACTTTCAGTCATTGCGCTAACGCTAGTTAGCATTTGCTCGCAAAACTATCTCTTGTAAAAAAAATATTTAAAACAAAATTAAATCCCCATGAATACAGTATCTTCATGAATAATTCTGGAAGCCTGAAATGTAACCGGCTAACCGCCACCTTCAGGAAGACGTGCCACCTCTGGGACTACCTAAACACTACTGACTACTTCACCCTGTGAAATGTTCAAGAAGTTAGCTGTTAAGCTGCATTTAAATATGAGCTAATCATTCCTGCTGTAAATTTCCCTGACGTTTGGTGTTCACACTGGGAGGTCAGGGACTGTAGGGATACGTGCTGCGGATTTGCTTTAGGCCAGAGAGAATGAAGTGAACAGAACTTACACACACACACACACACACACACACACACACACACACACACACACACACACACACACACACACACACACACACTTCCCGAAGCAGCCCCATTAGCAGTCATCAATGCTCTCCTCTCACAGGCTCCCCAGGTTTCCCCGGTAACCTGATCTGTGGCGTGCTGAAAGCCAGGTCCTCACCTGTTAGCAGAAAACCCACCCATGAGTCTTCTGGCTCAGTCTGTGGGCTATTTTTCTCTGGTTTGCCACCCAGGCAGAAATGCATGGGACAGACAGTGAGACAGTGAGTGTTGGAGTGATTCATGTCCTGATAATTACACACTGTGTCCTCTCATGGATGTCAGCTGACAGAACAGACTGACTGACTGCACAGTTAGACTGGGAGGGTGTTGACAACGTTTGCCATTACTAGTTTGTCCACCAATAGACAATAGTCTACAGGGAAACAGATTTGATATGAATACATAAGTGATTTCTTAACAATATTGAATCTTTTTAATATACAGTTGAACTCTGAAGTTTACATACATTTAGGTTGGAGTCATTAAAACTCGTTTTTCAACCACTCCACAAATTTCTTGTTAACAAACTATGGGTTTGGCAAGTCAGTTAGGACATCTACTTTGTGCATGACACAAGTCATTTTTCCAACAATTGTTTACAGACAGATTATTTCACTTATAATTCATTGTCTCACAATTCCAGTGGGTCAGAAGTTTACATACACCAAGTTGACTGTGCCTTTAAAAAGCTTGGAAAATTCCAGAAAATTATGTTGTGGCTTCAGAAGCTTCTGATAGGCTAATTGACATAATTTGAGTCAATTGGATGTGTACATGTGGATGTATTTCAAGGCCGACCTTCAAACTCAGTGCCTCTTTGCTTGACATCATGGGAAAATCAAAAGAAATCAGCCAACCTCAGAAAAAAAATTGTAGACCTAAAAATTGTAGATCATTGTAGACCTCTACAAGTCTGGTTCATCCTTGGGAGCAATTCCCAAACGCCTGAAGGTACCACGTTCATCTGTACAAACAATAGTATGCAAGTACAGTGCCTTGCGAAAGTATTCGGCCCCCTTGAACTTTGCGACCTTTTGCCACATTTCAGGCTTCAAACATAAAGATATAAAACTGTATTTTTTTGTGAAGAATCAACAACAAGTGGGACACAATCATGAAGTGGAACGACATTTATTGGATATTTCTAACTTTTTTAACAAATCAAAAACTGAAAAATTGGGCGTGCAAAATTATTCAGCCCCTTTACTTTCAGTGCAGCAAACTCTCTCCAGAAGTTCAGTGAGGATCTCTGAATGATCCAATGTTGACCTAAATGACTAATGATGATAAATACAATCCACCTGTGTGTAATCAAGTCTCCGTATAAATGCACCTGCACTGTGATAGTCTCAGAGGTCCGTTAAAAGCGCAGAGAGCATCATGAAGAACAAGGAACACACCAGGCAGGTCCGAGATACTGTTGTGAAGAAGTTTAAAGCTGGATTTGGATACAAAAAGATTTCCCAAGCTTTAAACATCCCAAGGAGCACTGTACAAGCGATAATATTGAAATGGAAGGAGTATCAGACCACTGCAAATCTACCAAGACCTGGCCGTCCCTCTAAACTTTCAGCTCATACAAGGAGAAGACTGATCAGAGATGCAGCCAAGAGGCCCATGATCACTCTGGATGAACTGCAGAGATCTACATCTGAGGTGGGAGACTCTGTCCATAGGACAACAATCAGTCGTATATTGCACAAATCTGGCCTTTATGGAAGAGTGGCAAGAAGAAAGCCATTTCTTAAAGATATCCATAAAAAGTGTTGTTTAAAGTTTGCCACAAGCCACCTGGGAGACACACCAAACATGTGGAAGAAGGTGCTCTGGTCAGATGAAACCAAAATGGAACTTTTTGGCAACAATGCAAAACGTTATGTTTGGCGTAAAAGCAACACAGCTCATCACCCTGAACACACCATCCCCACTGTCAAACATGGTGGTGGCAGCATCATGGTTTGGGCCTGCTTTTCTTCAGCAGGGACAGGGAAGATGGTTAAAATTGATGGGAAGATGGATGGAGCCAAATACAGGACCATTCTGGAAGAAAACCTGATGGAGTCTGCAAAAGAGCCTGAGACTGGGACAGAGATTTGTCTTCCAACAAGACAATGATCCAAAACATAAAGCAAAATCTACAATGGAATGGTTCAAAAATAAACATATCCAGGTGTTAGAATGGCCAAGTCAAAGTCCAGACCTGAATCCAATCGAGAATCTGTGGAAAGAACTGAAAACTGCTGTTCACAAATGCTCTCCATCCAACCTCACTGAGCACGAGCTGTTTTGCAAGGAGGAATGGGGAAAAATTTCAGTCTCTCGATGTGCAAAACTGATAGAGACATACCCCAAGCGACTTACAGCTGTAATCGCAGCAAAAGGTGGCGCTACAAAGTATTAATTTAAGGGGGCTGAATAATTTTGCACGCCCAATTTTTCAGTTTTTGATTTGTTAAAAACGTTTGAAATATCCAATGAATGTCGTTCCACTTCATGATTGTGTCCCACTTGTTGTTGATTCTTCACAAAAAAATACAGTTTTATATCTTTATGTTTGAAGCCTGAAATGTGGCAAAAGGTCACAAAGTTCAAGGGGGCCGAATACTTTCGCAAGGCACTGTATAAACACCATGGGACCACGCAGCCGTCATACCGCTTAGGAAGGAGTCAAGTTCGGTCTCCTAGAGATGAACGTATTTTGGTGCGAAAAGTGCAAATCAATTCCAGGACAACAGCAAAGGACCTTGTGAAGATGCTAGAGGAAACAGGTACAAACATATCTTTTCCACAGTAAAACGAGTCCTATATCGACATAACCTGAAAGGTCGCTCAGCAATGAAGAAGCCACTGCTCCGTCATAAAAAAGCCATTCTACAGTTTGCAATTGCACATGGGGACAAAGATTGTACTTTGGTCTGATGAAACAAAAATAGAACTGTATGGCCATAAAGACCATTGTTATGTTTGGAGGAAAAAGCGGAGGCTTGCAAGCCGAAGAACACCATCCCAACCGCGAAGCACAGGGGTGGCAGCATCATGTTGTGGGGGTGCTTTGCTGCAGGAGGGGCTGGTGCACTTCACAAAATAGATGGCATCATGAGGGAGGAAAATTATGTGGATATATTGAAGCAACATCTAAAGACATCAGTCAGGAGGTTAAAGCTTGGTCGCAAATGGGTCTTCCAAATGGACAATGACCCCAAGCATACTTCCAAAGTTGTGGCAAAATGGCTTATTAAGGACAACAAAGTCAAGGTATTTGAGTGGCCATCACAAAGCCCTGCCCTCAATCCCATAGAACATTTGTGGGCGGAACTGAAAAAGCGTGTGTGAGCAAGAAGGCCTACAAACCTGACTCAATTACACCAGCTCTGTCAGGAGGAAGGGGCCAAAATTCACCCAACTTATTGTGGGAAGCTTGTGGAAGGCTACCTGAAACGTTTGACCCAAGTTAAACAATTTAAAGGCAATGCTACCAAATACTAATTGAGTGTATGAAAACTTCTGACCCACTGGGAATGTGATGAAAGAAATAAAAGTTGAAATAAATCATTCTCTCTACTATTATTCTGACATTTCACATTCTTAAAATAAAGTGGTGATCCTAACTGACCTAAAACAGGGACTATTTACTGGGATTAAATGTCAGGAATTGTGAAAACTGAGTTTAAATGTAATTGGCCAAGGTGTATGCAAACTTCCGACTTCAGCTGTATGTTACAAACAATACTTAAAAATAGAATACTGCCATTATTGATTGGAGTACTAAAATACAGAAGGATAGCCTACAGTAGAGACAAAATAATTGTGTGAGCCACGATAGAGCTTCTGATGTTTATCTGGCAGTAATGTTATGGTACATTTTTTGCTGCTAATTCACATCAAGCTGGAGGCACTGCAGCAAAACAAAATCCCACAAGGGAGAAACCATTAGAGAAACCAAATAAGAACATGTAGGTAATTATTGACTCAGACTTTTTAACTGCTCTTATCACTGTGCTGTAATTGTCTTATCCATGTACATGACTACCTTGAGGTTGTTGAGGGTGACTTTTTGATTAGACGTGCTCTCTCTGCAATCACAGAGATTATCGTAGTTCTTTTTGATTAGACGTGCTCTCTCTGCAATCACAGAGATTATCGTAGTTCTTTTTGATTAGACGGGCTCTCTCTGCAATCACAGAGATTATCGTAGTTCTTTTTGATTAGACGGGCTCTCTCTGCAATCACAGAGATTATCGTAGTTCTTTTTGATTAGATGGTCTCTCTCTGCAATCACAGAGATTATCGTAGTTCTTTTTGATTAGACGGGCTCTCTCTGCAATCACAGAGATTATCGTAGTTCTTTTTGATTAGATGGTCTCTCTCTGCAATCACAGACATTATCGAAGTTCTTTTTGATTAGATGGTCTCTCTGCAATCACAGAGATTATCGTAGTTCTTTTTGATTAGATGGTCTCTCTCTGCAATCACACAGATTATCATAGTTATTTTTTGATTAGATGGTCTCTCTTTGCAATCACACAGATTATCATAGTTATTTTTTGATTAGATGGTCTCTCTTTGCAATCACAGAGATTATCGTAGTTCTTTTTGATCAGATGGTCTCTCTGCAATCACAGAGATTATCATAGTTATTTTTGATCAGATGGTCTCTCTCTGCAATCACAGAGATTATCATAGTTATTTTTGATCAGATGGTCTCTCTCTGCAATCACAGAGATTATCATAGTTATTTTTGATCAGATGGTCTCTCTTTGCAATCACAGAGATTATCATAGTTATTTTTGATCAGATGGTCTCTCTCTGCAATCACAGAGATTATCATAGTTATTTTTGATCAGATGGTCTCTTTCTGCAATCACAGAGATTATCATAGTTATTTTTGATCAGATGGTCTCTCTCTGCAATCACAGAGATTATCATAGTTATTTTTGATCAGATGGTCTCTCTTTGCAATCACAGAGATTATCATAGTTCTTTTTGATTCTTTTTTTTCTGATTAAAACAAAGCATTTTCTACTTTCTGTCCACATTCAGCGACACTAGATTAGGCACAACAACAAAAACACTATTTGTTTTAGTAATGCTACTGCTAGATAGTAGAGGGTTGGAAGCCTTTCTCATCTTACTGAAAAGACAATGGCAGGTTTACAGTGGTATTGTTTTTAATGGAGGCGAATCTAGATGTAGAATAATGCATGGTGTTGTTACCGTACCACTGATCTATGAGACTCAATAATGAAGCCTTCTCCCAAGGCTCTCTGGGATACATTTAGGACATGCATGGGGAAAACAATGGCGGGTGTATTACCAGAAAAGATAAATCTATCTCATTAATCCTTTCATCTCCCGGGCTGGGAGGCACATCTAAGGGAACATGCTGCAGCAGCCTTGTATGCTCGGATCTTTCACACAGATGGGCAGAGAGGAGAGGAGGAAGAGAGGATGGATGGAGGGAGGAAGGAAGGAGGGAGGGAGGAGGGAGGGGGCTCAGTGTCAATCTGTGCATCATTAGACAGTGCAGCAACTACAAGAGGAAGAGAGGGATTACAAAGATGCGGCTTTCACTACAAAATGATCAATGATGTCTTTGTCTCTTCATGAAAAAGTGATGAATTCTCCTTTCCTCTTTGAAGCCATGCGTTAAAATAAGTCTGCTTTCAGAGGAACTGATGAAAAAGAAGGTGGATGTGTATGTTAATTGAGGCTATGGAACAGTAAACTGCCCGGAAGTACAGATCAAACTGAAATATGAGCCTTAATGACTCGTACACTTTGGTTACAGCTATTTTGCTTCCCTTTACAAGAGTTAGTTCACTTAAGTATTTTAAATACATATTTGAAATGTCAATCACAAGTTCAAGTATTGATCTTCCCAGATTGTGGTTTTCCGTCCCACAATTCCCTGGTACTCTTACTACCCCTCCAGCGTACAGCACAAATTAGGGCCAGTAAATTCCATTGATTTTGGTCAAATATGCCATTGATTCTGACCATGTGAAATGGACAGGCAGTCCATAAAACAGATAAAGAGGTCATAACGGTTTTATCAGCCTGTAGAGTCCCATGGAAAGCTTTAGGGGGTTGTGAAAGTAGGAGTAGGGGCAGAGCATCCTCCACAGGGCAGTTTTGAACATTCAGTTATAGGGTGACAGCTTTTCTTTCCTCTATCTCTCTTGAATTATTAAAAAATATTGAAATTAATTATGTTGGATTATTGCATCTATTACAATTCACAGGTTTAATGAGAATACTTCTTGTGCCAGTAATTGTATACACGCTTCTGAGAAAAAACAGAGGTGTTTTCTTCTTTTAAGACGTGAGCTGAAAAGTTCTCAATTTGTACAGTTTACAATAAGCACACATTAATCAGGAGGGCATGATGTTTTATTGTTAAAATGTCCACTTTAAACTTTTTGGACAACATGGATAAATGAAATGGAAATAGACAGAGCTGAAACCTTAGTTGATTACAAATTCAATTACAGAGGTCCTTATGCTCATTTGAGAGGTAGACGGATATCTGATACACCTGAACATAGATTTTCCTTTGGATAAGATCTCTAAATGAAAAGGCTTTGGTATGAATTGCAAAAGGGGGAGTGAATGACATCATACAAAGCGCTTGGAATAACCATTTATGCTAAATGTATTCATTTCAGGATATTACTGTAATAGTTACTTAGATGTGAGGATTATAGACCCTGAATTGCAATCATTGAAGGTAGCGTCTGTTTACAGGCTCAAACGTTTCCTGAACCAGCTTTATTGCTATAATGTTGCCTTCAGGAAGACAGAAGACTATATGAGTTATTCATCATCCTCAACATATTTGAGTCATTTTCATATTGTTATGATAATGTCCTCCCTCTCTCTTGGAATCTAATATCGTCTCCTCACATCTGTACTTTACAGTTCTGTAAAAGACACAAACCTTTTTGTCTGCAGTTGTTCCTCCGTCTAATGAAAGTGCCTGAATGACTTTAAAACTGGAGGAGAATAGGATGTGGTGGAGGGTGGAGGAGACAAGGTCCAAGAACACACTCGTCCAAAGACAGCCAGGGAGTGGAGGAGTGCCTGTGTTGGCAGGTAAGCGCTATTAATAATGTATTTCTCTCCCTCTTAGTGGAGACTATAGGAGAGGAGAATGGAGGAGGAGGTCTCGGAGACCACGCTGGATGTCAGCCCTGTCAACCTTTATTTTCACCTGTCAGTGCGGTGACTGACGTACAAACGTTTGCTTGCCCTTCCTGTGGTCTTCACCCGCGTGCGTTGCCGTGACAGCCTGCGAGGAGGAGACAGCCCGGGCCTTCGTCTCAGGGTCCCCCTTGCCCCTCCCCACACACACACTACACTCTTTATCTCAGACGGAGTGATTGAGAAAGCAACCGCCTCATCCTTCTCCTCTCGAGACGTCATTTACTCCTCTAGAACACAACTAGTAGCGAGAGAGATATGAAAGGGATGGACAGTGTAGACAGTGGAGGCACCTGTCCAGGATTGGCTGAGTTGTGAGGGTTTGCAGGTGAAGTTCCTCTGCTTATGCATCCAACCAGTCAGGCCCATACTGTAGACAATAGATAAATTATATTCATCACATGGATACTGTGTCAGTTGATGGTGAGTTTTGTTAGATTTGTTGCGGTGAAGATGCTCCTTTGTGCCAGTCATTTCCATTTGCCAAGGCCTTCACAGAGTAGAGCAAGCACAAAGCACTCGGAACTACAAGAACATATGTTATATGTATTATATAATGGAACATTTTATAGAATAGATACTTGTAATAATCCAAGTAGAACCATCTGTTATTATCAGTCGGAATTAATGTTCCAAATGTTGGAGTTGCCTTTTTATTAATGTGTGCCTTTCGGTGCTGATTTTAAAAGCATAAGTATTCAACGTGGATATAGCAATTAGCTGGTCCAAATCCACATAATGGCATTCAATTGTAGCTTGTAAACCATTGAAACAGAAGCGTCTCTCTGCAGCCTTGGCTTTAAGGTGGACAAGCATGAAAGGTTTCGTCTTTATTCTGCAGATTTTGCTGAAGTATTGAAACTTCCTCTTTGAAAACAGCAAAAGGTTTAATGATAGATCTTGGAGAGCATACTGAATAGAAGTCGCTGAACATGGCACGGCTGCTAGCATTGCAACACTGTTGTTGTTTTTGTATAAAGTCAATTAAAAAGCTGAACGCCAATCAAAACCAATTGAATGTCAGCGAAATCTGGGCGTACTGTAGCTTCCAACGCAGAGCACATTGAATGCGTCAGACTGGCTATGTCAGAAAGAACTTTGTTAGAATCAAGGACTATGTCTTGTGGTTAATGTGTTGTCTTTTAGTGTTTTTTTTCCAATTTCATTGAATTATTTTGAGATTTTCAGTCATTACTATACAGTTAGAGCATAATCTTATTCAGCGTTTTTCACATGTGTCAGTAATCAAAAAATAGAACCAAGTTGGAAGTTAACATTGAGTGCTATCTTCACGCCAAAGTGAATAATATTTTTTGCAAATATACAAAGTTTTTTGCAAATATTACACCTATATTACAATTTGCAGAAATGTCTGTACTGTACTGAACCAAAACCATCCAGAGATAGATTATCTAACATTCCTCTCACTTTGGGTTGAATCTGGAGCCAAGCATCTCCTTGATGTAAACCAAGAGATGAATGAGATCCTGAGAGTCATTTTGCTGTCTGTGATCAGTCCATTGGCAGCTATGGGTTCTGGATGGGTGGGTGGAGTCCACGTCTCTCTCTGTCAGTCCGCATGGAATCCTGCACTGGGGAACTTCACAATCAGCCTTTGTTTTGGTTGACTCCCTCCTCCTCTAGCTTCTTTTCTGTCATCCTTTGATCACGTCAAGCCCCTGCACTCTCTCTCTCTACCTTCACGAGGTTGATGGGAGCTATGTACGTATAGGACTGCGTTCAGCGAGACGATAGGTATCCCATCCATTGCCCTTGGATCTTCCATCCCTCCACCCCCACACCCTTCCCGACACACCCCAGCCAGGTAGGTGAGCAAAAACCCCTGGATCCTCCCCACAGTGGACCCCCATGTCCCCCTCCACGGGCTAGCGATGCTATCTTCTAACTGAGACAAGGGTCAGCACCTGTGATGAAACACCACAGTACTGCAAATGGACGTCAAAATGTGCAAATCCCTCACCTGGGCTCAGCTCTGTTCAGGAATGCATAGAATCCAAATGTAGGTTGAAGAGGAGTGGGTAAAGGACTTACATTAGGGGAACGATGTATCAAGGCCTTTTTAATGTTGCGGCCTCTTAGCCCATTACTAGTGACAGGGAATGTCCTGGACAGTGGTATGAAGGGAAGGTGACAAGTGGATCCTGCGGAGAGAGGAGACGAGACACCTGTGACTGCATGATTCCTCTTGGCTTAATTAGAGGGTTGGAACAGATCGTATCTCTTCACCTATACCGGCTTACTTCTGCACTGGGATTATATATTGACGGGTAATTTGATTTGGGACTTTATGTCATCATGTTTGAAAACCTGTGTTTTTTGGATATTGTCACATTGCTCCTTCTTATCAAAACAAACGCAACCACACATTTTAAACTCCCTCTCTATCTTTTTCGGGGCCTCATTGATTTGTGTCTTTGCCCTGTCATCGCTCCTCCTCGGCCTGCCCCCCACAAACAATAACAACTCAGGCCTGCTCTCTTGCCCTAACTCCAACACAGGAAGTGTAAGTATGTGTGTGCTGCGCCGGGTGTTGGGTGCTGGTGCCCAGCCTTAAATGCCCCCAAACCCCTCTGTCGATAATATCGATGTAATCCACAGGAATTTTTGAGTGATCCTGCTGTCAGAGGAGCCTAATGACAGGCTGCGGAGGGGGTGATTGAGCCTGCTCTACACAGGGCCGGCAGCCAGCCAACCAAGTCAGGCATTGATAAAGTGTCACAGACTTCAGCGCTTTGATTAGCCCTTCAACTAATGCCATGCTAAGCAGAAACATTACTCTGTCCCCCGCTAGCTACGGCTAGAGAGAGAGGAGGGCCGGACTGAGCAGGGGAAAAAATATACTCTACAGGGAAATTAACCAATGTGGATGAAATGGTGTACCAAGGAAATTCTTGGATAAATTAACAACGCAATTACATTACATGACACCCAGCAAGATGGATGAGGAAAACTTGGCCGGCATTATGTTCTGTTTTCCAAATTGCAATTTATTTGAGGGCTTTAATGGATGCCGTATTAAAACATCTTGGGCCCCGGTCAGGTTTCATTGTGTGTCACCCAGCCATGATTGATGACCTCCTCTTCCCCACCCCTCCTTCCCCTTCCAAGCTCCATCACCCCCTACTTCCCACACCAGTTACTCCCTCCACATTTGCTAGGAATGTTAAACATTAGCTACATTTATATGGATGCAGTAGTAAGCAATTGATTTTCTTATCACTTAATTTCCCTGCTCGGAGCTGCAATGAGACAATAAATTCTGGCCTACTTGGATCCTGATGCCCCTTCTCTCTCACCTCATGGTACATTTCTATCAATAATGCCATTTGCCTCAAATCTCGGGCCTCTTTCCTCTCTCTTCATCTCCCTCTGATCTTGCACGGCTTTCCATGTGCTTTTGTTCCAGTTTCAATGATAGCTTGGGCCATTTTGGAAATGAAAATATAATCAGAAGTATTTTTATTGCTGTGTAAGGGACATCTGGAAATCATCCCAGCAGAGCTTACACAGTTATGGCAATATCATAGCGACTATTTCACCATTCATAATTACTCACAGGACAGTGGAAAACCACATGCGTTCTGCTTTGAACTGGGAGAAACTGGTTTTAGGACAGCAAGTGAAACCCATGCAGACAAAATGAAAGCAAACCCCCATTCACTTTTCTCCCTTTTTCCTCTCCTCCTGTCCCACCTTCATTTTCGTTTCCCCTGTTGCTGTGGGATAAGTGCAGTGGAACCTTTTGGGGAGGAAAAGGTTAATAACATTGTGAATAAATCAGCTCTGCAGCACATCCCCTGCATGACATCAGCCCTCCTCCAACCCATGCCATAAACAACCTTGTTTTTTCATGTTTGTTTCAGATATGTGCAAACGGATAAATAATGAATGAGCAGCCCTGACGGGACACATATTTCACTTAGCGGAAACGGCTTTAATGCAGTCGAGGTGGATTATGCTCGCAATCACCCCGTTGTAAGATGCAGCAAGGGGAAAAGGATCTTCAAACAACAGTCAAAGCATGTTGGTTGAACGTTAGGTGTGCTTCCTTCCAATGATACTGACCTAGTTTTGAGATATGCCGTTCTCTCTTTACCTGCTTCACTAACTGGAAGGGAATTACTGGAAGGAAGAGGCAGGCTTCATCTCATTATTGTCAACCTCTATGGAAATCTAGGAAATGTTGTGTCAAGATCATTTGTTTTAATGATACAAAATATTTTCAGAGATTTGAAGGAAATGCTTAACAAATAGAGGGGAATTATCTAAATTAAGGAATTGATTTTGAAAATGAATAATTGCTTCCTCAATTTGTGTTTGTTTTATCGTAGCAGCATATCCCTAAGACATTACATTTTGGCCAGACCTTTTTCCTCAGACTACGAAACTGCTTTGCTTATACATTCCTCAACATTTGAATGAATGTAATTATTTGGACTTTTTGGAAAGGATATAGGCAGAACCTACTTCATATGCGGCTCCATGCAGTTCCGTTCCATGCTCTTTGATTTTAGGTATGCCAAAAGTCTGAGACGCAAGTGCAGAATCTTACCCTCATTCCATATTTATTTACATATTCCGAACAGAAGTGTTCTCATGGTGGTTTGAGGGAAGATTCGGCACGACTTTCCGTTTTTCCCAGGTCTCGATGGTTAAATACAACAAAAAAAAAATCAGACGTTTTTTTTGGCGGGCGGATGGCTTTTAGAGGGTTTATCTAAACAAAGTTTGGGGTTTGTAAATAGCCGAGGTTATCTGGCCATCGAGCTGGGCCTCCAGATGCCTGCTGAGACAGACCACCTGCTATGGGAATGCCTTCACTGTGAAAGCAACACACACTGAACACAGGCAGGCAGGGTGGAAATGGTCAGGCTGCACTCACTGACTGAATTTCCATCTCTCTGTATCTCATCTTCCTTCTCTTTCTCCCTCGCTCTCTCTCTAGCGCTCTTTCTCTCCCACATCTTTATGTTTAACATGGCCTGACTGAGGATGAGAGGGAGACTTCTCTTTTCCCTCTCCGGAAGACAGATTCTCCTGTTAGGAGAGTTCCACCCCCAATAGTCTTCCCCTACCCCTCACCCCTGGCCCCTGGACAAAACAGCTGGGCAGGAATTGACTCTGCTGCGGGTCCAGACGATCCGATCATGTTAAAAAATGACAACTCTTTTGAAGTGCCGGGGAGATGGGCTGGAGGTTTGGGTGGGTGTGAGAAAACTAAAACAAAGGTTGTTTAATATGGTGGTTGCCAGTGGTAGATACTGTAGATTGAGGGGGACTGCCACAAAAATGTTTTGCTTACAATACAAACCCCTTGAAAAACAGCCTACAGCCTGCAGCCTGAAGCATGAAACATACCTCTGTTTTTTAAAGTCTGAACTCTGAGTGTTTTTTTTTTTTTTTTTTTTTTTTTTTACATCTCTGCTAGGTCATAACAGTGTTAGTCCGTGTGGGTAAGGTTGATTCAAAGGTCTGTTTCATTCTTAATTGCCATGTACTGTAATATATACTGCACAAAAAAATTAAAACGCAACAATGAACAATTTCAAAGATTTTACTGAGTTACAGTTCATACAAGGAAATCAGTCACTTAGAATACATTCATTAGGTCCTAATCTATGGATTTGTCAGGACTGGGAATACAGATATGCATCTGTTGGTCACAGACACCTTTTTTTTTAAATGGGCCTCACAATGGGCCTCAGGATCTCGTCACGGTATCTCTATGCATTCAAATTGCCATTGATAAAATGCAGTTGTGTTAGTTGTCCCTAGCTTATGCCTTCCCATACCATAACCCCACTGCCACCATGGGACACTCTGTTCACAACGTTGTCATCAGCAAACCGCTCGCCCACACAATGCCATACACGTGGTCTATGGTTGTGAGGCCGGTTGGATATACTACCATATTCTCTAAAACAACGTTGAAGACGTCTTATGGAAGAGAAATTAGCATTCAATTATCTGGCACACAGCTCTGGTGGACATTCCTGCAGTCAGCATGGCAATTCCACGTTCCTTCAAAACTTGAGACATCTGTGGCATTGTGTTGTGTGATAACACTGCACATTTTAGAGTGGACTTTAATTGTCCCCAGCACAAGGTGCACCAGTGTAAATAAGGGTTTTGTACATATGGAACATTTCTGGAATCTTTTATTTCAGCTCATGAAACATGGGACCAACACTTTACATGTTGCGTTTATATTTTGTTCAGTGTAATATATGTTGTAAATAACAACACATTAGTTTAAGTAAGTGAGGTTAAATGATTGATTTAGTTTTACTGGAGTGCTGATAGTGTGTGTGTAATGTATATATAGCCTACATATATAACCTCTCCGAATCCTCTCCAGCACTGC
This sequence comes from Oncorhynchus tshawytscha, assembly GCF_018296145.1. Taxonomy (NCBI): domain Eukaryota; kingdom Metazoa; phylum Chordata; class Actinopteri; order Salmoniformes; family Salmonidae; genus Oncorhynchus; species Oncorhynchus tshawytscha. Next base: position 27,152,583 of record NC_056439.1, read on the forward strand.
CTGATTGGTTTAAACGGCCCTCTTATGATCCTAGGTCACCGTATAGGACTGCTTTGACACTCCTCTTTGATCAATAGGGCCTGGTGCATTGTGGTCGGACAGAACAGACGCCCGTTCCCAGCACTGTTTGAGAGGTCACAATGAGAAGTAGCACAGTGCATCAAACAACCCCAACACCCCCTCACACCCCCCCAACACATCATCTGACATGACACATGTGAGACAACACGGACCACAACAATGGCTGCCTCCCTTTGATGAATTGAATTCCTGAGTGTTTATTTACATCGGAGAAGCTGCCCAGCCTGTCTGTCATTCAGCGTGGCGTAGTTGGGGCTTTGAAGTCGTGGCAGCGTGGTGGTGATGCATCATCTCTCCCAGTGAGATGCAGGGAGGCAGCCATCTTGGCAGCACTTCTTGGGGACAGGCCTCAGACACGACGTTTGATCAGGGAAACTTTCCCCTTGTGTCATGGCTCAGAGCAGCTGCAGAGTGGCCTTCGTTGTGGTACAGTATAGAATCTTGGTATATTGATGATTTACGATGGTATGGAACAGCACTTGACTTGCAATTGGCATCAAAGTAATCGGGGTTGGATCCTTTCAAGCTTGTTGTAGGGGTGCAGGATATTCAAGGATATTTTTGCTCTGATAACATTGAATGGGAATTATTGTGGACATCATTGAAGCCAAAGGAAGTCAGTTAAGACTGCGTCTCATGGAGACATAACATGCCCAGTGTGAGCTACTCCAGGAAGTGAGGTCCTTGATATTCAGGGTCCTTGGGACATCCATACCGCATTGAAGTTGAAATTCAAAATGGTTACGGTAAGGGTTAGGATTAAGGTTAGGTTTAAGGTTTTTGTAGAGACTTCCCAAGGACCCCAGATAACACCGACCCAGGAAGTGACGTTGCATGCTAGCTCAGTGCTGCCCCCTCTGATTAAAAACTCAAGTTGAAGGCCAACTAAGGTACTGCAGACTGCCATTAGCAACTAAATTACACTATACTCTTCTGCGTGCGAATTTAAAATAATTGGTTCTAGGACATACATCTGGTGTATTAGAAGTAATTATTGGTACCATGATTGTCTTCTAAATTGTATGTATTTAACCATGCCTTTAGTCCTGTGGTCGGTAATACAATTCAATTCATAATCCATTGCGCGTCCACTTGACTGGGGGGCAGTTACTACCATCATGGGACTTGTATTCATTGTTTTATTCTGTGTTGTTACAGCATTCAACCCACATAATGCATAGCGCATTTAAAATGATCAAAACTAAAAACTGTGATTCATTTTAATAATCAAACAGAACCTGAACCGACCTCAAAAAGCACTAATCGCTCAGCACTAGCCTTCTAGGCTTTCTGAAGCTTCAATAAGAAAGGGCAGTCATTCTCCCCTGCACGGACCACACATACACACACACACAGCCATTCACCAGCCATAGGCCTCATCCCAGCACATTAATTAAAGCTGAAAGGTTACAAAAAGCGGGAGCCAATAACAAGGACACATATTACATTTAAGTTGCCTCTTCTCCTTACACCCTCTCAATAATTCATGTTATCAGAGAGTCTACAAGGAAGTGGGGACTACTCCCAGCCCAGCCCAGCCACAGACAGGGATCGTCTGTCCCCTGTACCCAATCTAAGAAAGAAAGTGTGTGCACCAATACATAGGCTGGCAGCCCAGCCTCATGAATAAATATGATGATTGTTAATGGGGTTTAAGATTACCCGGTCAGTGCTGCGTTCCCCAGCCTCCTCCTAGCCCTGACATACGAGTGCATAGGGGGCTTCTGTTCCCCGAGGTCCCCGAAAATATGACACCAACAGTAGTCTCTGGGACAACGACAAATCTGCAATATCACAATCTTTCCTTTTCATAATCTTAATCATAATCACCATCCTCATCACTATCATCTCTGTCTTCAAAACCATGACATCATCACCTCCGTCGTCTTCATTTGCAGTACATGTTAACTTGTTTCAGGAATTTTTTTTTTTTTTCCAGAGAAGAGTTTGCTGCAGTTCGGAACTCTAGTCTTTTTTTTCACTCTCTGTATTCCTCAGATGTTCACTAGTATCCAGCTTGCTGTACAGATATTCCTATTTGCCAGGAAGTGTTTACAGATTTCTATCAGTGTTTGCATGTCATTACATAGCAACTGAAGGCTTTCTCTCTAGCACTAGATTGTGTTTATCTTCGGCCTGGAATAGATTTCACTCTGTTTAAGCACTTGATAGCCTGTTTCATCTTCTCTGTGAATACACCGCCTTGACATGGAGTTATATAGGGAAACCGCACATTTACATGGATATTTACATCAAGTCAAGACAAAATATTGTTTTTGTGACATCATACTTCTTGTTATCATTTTGTGTCAATATGAAACATATTGCTCTTCTCATCCTCTTGTCTCAGTTTTGAAATAGTACAACTATTTGGCTGGTAACACAGAGAGTGCCCAGACCATGTTAGGCCATGCAAATGTAAACTGTTCATAGTTCAAGTTTATATGAGTAATAATAAACATCATAAATTCACAGTCTTGAGGAAGAAACGGTTTATTTTTCTAATAGGGAGATTGAATCTAATAGGGAGATTGTATCTAATGTATTGCACCCAAAACCTTAGCGATGCTGTAAATACTTGTACAAATGAACTGTAGTGTTGCAGAGTTGATGGTCATCCAAACCTGCTCTTTTTCAATAAGCCACCCTTTAGAACATATGGAAACAATACCAATATTATTGTCTTTCATATACACTAGATTTCAAGTGGAGCATAAGTTTTTCAAAATGATGTACTGCAAGTTATTATTTATTGAAGTATTCTTTATTCACAAAGTGATTCTTACCATCCTGCAGCTTTTTGGGTCCTTCCACAAAATGGGTGCCTTTTGGATATGCAAACTTTTGAAGAAATTAACTTTAAAATATCTCTTCTTTCAACATTCAATTGCGTGGAGGATATGTTTAGCCTTAGGACATTAAAATCCTATGAACTAAGAGTGAACACTGTCAACCCTGCTACAGACACTTATGTAACTGCCTAACTGTTTAAAAAGCATGTTTGAGATAAATCCAGCATTTTCTCCAGCATTGATGAAGTATCCCTTGTACAAATAAACATACACATACAATATCAAACTGATAAAGTTACCTTTGGGCATCTAACAAGATTGACGATAACAGGGTTGAGTTTTTAGGTGAAGATCAGCCATTACTCTTCATGTGGTGAAGAGCATGGGACCACACGGTGTTGATGAAAGGAGGAATTATACATATGTTCCACACGTAATGAAAGTTAAATGAAATTCAAGTTTTCCAAACATTAATTGAGAGAACAGGGTTGACGTGTTGAGGTCGACCACCTCAGTCGAAGATAAATTGACCAAAAAGAGAGAAAATACTTACTACCCTTTCCACCGTGCTGTTCTGAAGACACAAACCATGTCACCTGCTGTGAATCATTTAACTTGGTGGAATGGTCCATTATTTTAAAGGGGTAAATAGTTTGCATAACAGGGGTGGCCTTAAAATGAGGGACAGACTTAAATGCATCACTAATCACATGAAATAAATAATAATCTTCAGACATGACTTTGTCAAAGCAGAAAAATGACTAGGGCTTTACAATGATGGTGAGAACTTGGAGAAATTGGTGGATTAAAAATTGGTCTTCCTGGAAGTCACACAGGGTTGACGGAGGTACGTGTCAAAATGCTGCATTTTTTTGCGCTTTAGCAATCCTTTTACTCACATAAAAAATCAGATGTATTGAATTCTCCAAGCGGTCTATAATAAAGTGCACTAAAGTGCACAGGCTTTTCAAATTCAATATTGGTGCATAATTTCTACCTAAAATATCAAAGGCACCCAATTCGTGGAATGACCCATCTACAGTATATATTTTCTTGGCTAATTGTATGACCACACCTGTGCCTATATGCATGACTGTATGACTGTATGAATATATGACTGTATAAGCATGCTCCTTGACACCATGGCGTGGTGTAGTTTTTCTGGGTGAGCTGGTTGGATTGCATGCCTGTAACTCCCCCTCCAGGACAACTTGCACATGGTCTCCCTGCTCCCTGTTCCTTGTTCCCTGCACCACCGGGGCTGGAGCTGGAGCCTGCCTCAGCCTCTCCCCCACTCCCTACTCCCCAGCCTCCAGACCCAAACAGCCCAGAGCTGAGCTGATAACAAGTGAGCGTGCTCCCGGAATGATGGATGAGCCCTAGCCATAGGCTTGTCAGTAGAGGGTGGTGGGCCATATGGAACTGGCATATGGACCTCATAGTCTAAGATGGGCCGAGAGGAGGGGAGTGACAGCGATATACATTAAAGACACTCCTCTGCTCTTAAAAAATGCAAGGTTCATCAGTTTGGTGGGGGAATATTAGTTAGTGAGGCTTCCGAGAGGCGCCAGCCAGACAAACAGCCAGATGGACCTTCTGTTGTGACTTGGGGAGATTCTCTGAATTTATTCAATATGATCTTCTGTCTCTAAGGTTTTTGGGTTGCGATAATTGCAAAGAATGGGATAGGCCTGATTTCAAGGCATTTTAGTAATTTACTTTTTTTTTAAATTCAAGGTACAACTGAGTGTAGCATAGGTGCAATTCATTGACATTTGTGGTTTAACATTATTGGGGTTAAAAATAGCCTGAAATGATTCTATAGAGAGAAATATGCATGCATTAATTTATGCCTTTTGACCTAATCGTGATCATTCTATTTTTACTCCTCTCACCTACGATGTATGTGTGTATTCAAGTGTTTTAGTGTGTCTGCCTGTGTGGGTGTGTCTGAGTGCCCTGTGGAGTGTCTGTGGGCCCTGTGGAACTCTGTTTGATTGTTTAAAGCCCCTCTTAATTGGCGCTTTGTCTGTGGGCTCCTAAATGAGCTGGGACACCCACCGAGGAGGTTCCCGTGGAGAGCGCAAGCCCGTTTGACAACCCCCATGGTGGGGCCTGTCCCGTCACCCCTCAAACTGCCAGCCGTGTGACAGCGGCCTGCACGCACTACAAACACCACCCTGCCCAATTAAAACTCAGCTGTCAGAGAGCAGATATTACACTGTCTCGACTTCGGTGTGTGTGTGTGTGTGTGTGTGTGTGTGTGTGCGTGTGTGTGTGTGTGTGTGTGTGTGTGTGTGTGTGTGTGTGTGTGTGTGTGTGTGTGTGCGTGCGTGCGTGCGGGCGTGCGTGTGTGTGTGTGTGGCTATGCATGCATGTCTGTGTGTATGCAATCGTTAAGGAATGAATGTGCTCCCTTTATCCAGGGCTCACTCTGTGCTTGTTTGTGTATATGTCAATTTCTATGTCACCAGGTGTGCTCGGCCCTCATGTCCATGCATGCTGCAGCATATCCACCCCTAGACAGAGTGTCCCAGCCCTGTATTTGAGACAGTTTTTAAAAAGCGTGTGTGTGTGTATTCCCTGTGAGTTGGGGTGCCCGGCAGACTGGCTGGATTGGGTTACATGCAGAGTGATTTGTAATTCTGAGTAATCACTTAGGACAAGGTCTTACACCATTTTATCTGTTCACGACTGTAGGCCAAAGTCAATACTCATAGGATAGTAATGAGTGGAGGCTAACTGAACCCTTTTATTAAAGCTCAGAGGAGTGAATCTGATGCCGGCCTGCTTCCCTTTGAAAGTATCTCTTTTTCTCTTTCCTTCTCTCTCTCTCTCTTCCCCCCAAACAGACCTGAAGCTCCAAATAGCCAGCAGCAGCACTTCCACCACCTCTCCAACATCCTCCGTTACTTTTGTTTCCAAGTGGGAGGGAGAGAGGGAAAACAGAGACGGCTGATTTTCTATAATATCATACAAGACTTCATGGACAAGGTAACATGGTGTATGGTGAATTTCACAGTTTATGTGGGGGAAAGTAAGAAGACCCAACGAGCAGTGACGTCACATGCCCAGACATGTTCTGCCCTAAGAATCTGTTGTTGACCTATATTATTCTGGCAATTTTTTGGGGTATATTCTTGGTATTATATATTGTCATTACTGCTATGCGTCAAACATCGAGTCCAGTACTAATTTAATCGACATAATGATTTAGGCAAAAGTCGTGATTTACAGACATAAACAAGCAGACATTATTCAATGGGAATCTAGAGAAATTCCAGAGATGAGACCAAATCCCCAACGGCCTGGTCCAGATGTGTAATCTGAGATTCAGACATGGGGAATATACTGTATTTAGTTTAATCCCTGCCACGGGCAAAATACACTTCTTGGAAACTTCTCACCTCCCCATAACCATGTTTCAGCACTGCATAAAAGCTCACCTCTGCAATATCAATTCTACGGACTTTTCTTCAACAAAGGGGATCATCTTATGGTATGGTCTGAGTATTGAAGCTTGCATTTCTCTGAGGTGGATATGGTATATGTGGCGAACAACCTAACCTTGTTGAAAAGGTGCACTAGTTCTGTACCCTTGGGCAAGTGTGTGAAAGAACACGATTTGATTGACATAGACATTCTATGGTGGATAAAAAGTCAAGTATATTCATTATTCAACTGCTACACTAATTGTATTTGATTAAATCTCTTTTTTTTAAATTAATTGTGTCGCATTTGTGTCGCCAGATAGTTACCTATTGTGTTGAATTATTGGAAGTGAATACCAGTAAGTACCTTCTAGTACTACACAATGTCTCAGTAAATATCATGTGAATAACTCTACCTTTACCAGTTCTGTAAATCAAAGCACTGTCCTAACTAACTAATCACTTTGAATACAATGGAACATCAGGATCTCTCTGTGCAGAAGTCATCTTCCACAGCATGGACTGTACTGTCATAGCAAAATTCCTGCCCTAATAGAGAAAGGGACAGTAAGGTCTGCCCTAATAGGCTACAGATGAGGAGAGGGACAGTAATGCCTACTCTAATAGGCTGCAGATGAGGACAGGGACAGTAAGGTCTGCCCTAATATGCTACAGATGAGGAGAGGGACAGTAATGCCTACTCTAATAGGCTGCAGATGAGGAAAGGGACAGTAAGGTCTGCTCTAATAGGCTACAGATGAGGAGAGGGACAGTAATGCCTACTCTAATAAGCTGTAGATGAGGACAGGGACAGTAAGGTCTGCCCTAATAGGCTACAGATGAGAAGAGGGACAGTAATGCCTACTCTAATAGGCTACTGAGCTCAGTGGAAATGAATAGAGCTGTCCTTTTCCAGCTGAAACGAATCAGAGCCCATGAAGGAGTGACCAGAGAGAGATAGAAGGGTTAAATTCAAGGGCACCGTGGGACCAGTCCAATCAGCATAGCCCACCTTCAGAATCAGTCCAATCAGCAGGTCCCACCTTTAGAAGATTTACCTCCTCTCTGCCCTCATCAGAGCAGAACTGGGAGTCACTCACTCACACAGGTCATGCTGATGTATGGTAAACCTCACATGCACTGTACATTCACACACGCCCGCACGCACGCACGCACACACACACACACACACACACACACACACACACACACACACACACACACACACACACACACACACACACACACACACACACACACACACACACACACACACACACACACTAATTATGAGAAACACAGTTACACACCTCCAGACACTCTCCCATATCATCTCATTCTCTACAGAACCCACTAGCCTGCATCTGGAAGCGGGTCCATGGAAAGTGGCTTCTTCCTGATGGCTGGAACCATTTTTCAACCAGTGGAAAAGCTTCTTCTGCCTGCTTCTGCCTGGGACTTGGCCGACCTCCAGGAACACTTTGGCTCTACAGCTGTCTTACAGCGTTTAAAGCAGCATATGGTACCCAAGTACCATTGTTTCACCACTAAAGACCAGTCTTTTTCATCAAGGGAGAAAGGCCTTTTAATGTACATTTCACTGGGGAATAAAGAAACGTTCTGAAAATGAGGGCTGGACGAAAACAGTGATATGTTTTTCTGGGAGGGGGAATTTTCTTCCACGGGCCATCACTAATGTTGGCAGTGATGCCATTTTGATTCTCAGCCTGTGAGTTTGTGAAACAGCACCATCTGTGTGCTTCCCCCTAATTAGTGTAATAGCCACAAATATTAAGGCAACAGTTCCACATGACAAGCTGTTAGACAGTATGTGTGAACACTGCTCTGCTCTCTCTCCACTCACCAGACACAAGTTAACAGGCTGGGTAAATACAACTGAGACAATTGCACATGTCCATCTATTGTATGGTCAGCATATTTCAAAACAGATCTTGCCATATTGCTAAAAATGTGCACAATTGACATATTTGCGCAGAATCGTCGACATTTAATTGTATGCTATTCAACATGATAACATTGAAATCTTTACAGGTGTGAATCTGTATCATTTCTCTCTTATCACTGAAGAAAGAAATCGGAAACAAACAAAAAAAGCTTTTTGTTGGAAATGATGATGAGCTACAAGCACAATTAAACCTCTCACCTGCTGTGAAACACTACATCATCTCTATAACAATATCATAGCGATTCATCAAAGCCAAGATAAAACATTTCATTTATATGACACACTCTCCCCAATCATCCTCCTGATCGCCTTACCCCCCCATTTAAAAAAAAAAATTAGTTTGAACCAAAACCTGACATTAACAAATGGAAGTTAATTTCTTTCTCTCGGAACACATTATAATCAGTCTAAAGGTTAATGTTTCTGCTAATTTATAAATGCTAGATGGCTGTCAGCGCGAGGGGGAAATGGTTTTGAAGGGGCTGACATAGTAAATTAAGCCTGTCAGATAGTGTCTCTGAGCTGGCGGATCAGAGTCTGCCGTACCCTATGATGTCAGACAGCCAGGCAAACAGCCCCCGGGGCCCGGAGCGCTCAGCTCCCTCGCTCTGCTCAATCCCAGACTTGGGGCACCAGGAATTTAGTGGCTCTTGAATGAGAGGAAAGGTAATGGGATGTCTCATCTTTGGAGCTGGAGCTGGATGGTCATTGGTCAAATAGATCTTCAGTAGTGATGAGACGTTGGCCAATGGGCTACAGTCAGAGTAAAGGGTCATGGTACCGGAGCTGTCTGGTGTGGCGCTGTAGCACGGTGCATTGTGCGGGCAGTATGGCTGTTCTCTCTGACATGGTTTTGGCTAGATAGTGTAGCTACAGATGTAAGTGACGCAGCAAGTTGTGAGAATTAGGTTAAGGTTAGGAAAAGGGCAGAGGTTAGGGTTAGGGTTAGCTACAATGCTACAGTTATCCCAGACGTGACTCTAACATACAACTTTTGATCTGTAGCTGTACTCCATCTAGCCACAACCCTCAGACATGACTGTCTGTAATTGTGTATGCCTGGGAATGGCTGTATTGCATTGTCCCTTTCATCAAGCTATATCATAGGGAAAATATGCTCCATTTATTGGCACGCTGGATCCACAGATTAACTGGGTAGTTTAAGGTAATAATTGATGGCATGTGTAGGACAATTTAGGTATGAGAAAGTGGGTTGTGAAATTGGCTGTTTTAGATACGGTCATACACTCACTAACTGGTCATAGCTTCTATCTAATGCCAGACGCAACTGTCTGCTTTTTTCCTGGCTACCTTTTGGATTGGATGTCAAAGAATAGCCCAGTTTAATTGTGAGGAATAGCCCGGGCAGCACTTGCCAAGTTTGCATCAACTGTTTTTTCCTGAAAATGTCTCCATTCATGGTAAGTGTTACAAAGCCTTGTGGGATGGAAAGAATTACAACCATACAGTAAAGCCTGTAAACCAATCAGAGACATGGAGGAATAGTTCATGGGGGTAGGGAGGCATAGCGAAGCTCTGACAACCACCGATCTAGTCACGCTGGTGAGATGATGAGGCCAAGAAGCAAGATAAACGCTATTCCAATCCTTGCGCTAGAAAATCCCAAAAATGTGATCCGGGCCAATTTCTCTATCAATGGGAGGAAATGGTAACCGCAAGATTAGAGATCTTCTACTGTAATCTATACGGACCTTTGAAATGTATACGGGCTGCAACCCAAACACACACACACACACACACACACACACACACACACACACACACACACACACACACACACACACACACACACACACACACACACACACACACACACACACACTCACACACACACACACACACACACACACACACACACACACACACACACACACACACACACACACACACACACAGACACACCGGCACACAATCACTTGCGCTCATGCGCGCACGTGCACACACACAGAATGACAGGAGTTCTGCCTTGAGAAACACAAGGTAAAAGGGAAGGCCAGTGTTGACGCCATTTCCATCCATCAGGCATGTGAGGCGGTTGGTTGTAATGAGCGGTTTGTGTTTCTGTTTGTGGTGTGAAAGAGTGACATGCAGAGAAGCGCTGCTGGGCCCTATCACTCACTCAGACTGGACCACAGAGAGCTAGAGAAGACTGGATGGGAGGATCTCTCTTTCTCCCCACCTAGAAAGGTCAGAGAAAGAGTGAAAGAGAGAAAGAAGGGGGAGATAGTGAGAGAGCGAGTGTAGCCCTGTGCAAAACGTTAGAGCTCTTCTCTCCATCAGTGGTCATTATTGGAGCCTGTCAGGAGTCAGTCTAATGGTGCCTCACCTGACAGCCCCCCAGCCAGTCGCCGCCCTGCCCTGCACCAAGCAGCCAGCAGAGGAAGAGGGATGAGGAAGGATGGAGGAAGTGAGGTGGAGGGAGGAGGGGATCAGAGGGAGGAGGGGGAGCGTAGCGAGGAAAATGAGGAGCCAGTAAAAAATGCAATCGATAGCAAACTCATCTTACTGTTTTTCAATGAAGTGACAAAGCACCCAATTTATTGGCAAATCGCTGGTTTAAGGGAGAAATATATTCAATAAAATGAATGCTCCCCCATCCCTTCTCCCTCCCACCCAATCTCTCTCTGCTTGCGGTGCAAATGTAGCTCTTTTAGGACAGGCCTCGGCTTCTTGTGTCTGACAACAAGCAGGATTATGCAGCTAGCGCTCTCATAAAAAAATTGCAATTATGGTGAAGAGGGCATTGGCGTCTGACTTGTTGGAGGAGGAGTGATTTGTTCGTCCTGTCCAACGCTACTGTTAACATCAATCTCTGCAAAAACCTCCGATAGGTGAAAACCACGCAAGAGGAGAGGTTCCGTGGGGATGAGGGTAGATTGGATTACCGCTGTGCTGCTGCTGCTGTAGCTGTGTGAATAATGTCCAAGGTCCCAGGAAGACACCATCAGGAGGGAAAGGTATTCAATTGTCCCCTATACGTACATACTGTAAGCACTGGTGTTGTTCTCTCTCATTGAGCTATGACAGATGGAGAGAGTTTATGCAGCTGAATTGTGTTTCATCATCCAGTGCTTTAGTTTTAAGTTGCGAATGACCAGCTTTTCCCACATACAAAACATAGCAATTAAATAAAGGTTGAGCATTACAAGTTAGATCGACAAGCGATGAGACCTAAAACTATGAATTGGTCATTGGTAACCTTTTGCTACCACTAGCAACTGTTTCTGCCATAAGAGACCATCCATTCTAGTCCTGGTACAGCTCAGCTCAGCGCTGGCAGAAAAGGAGGGATGAGTCTGTTCTACTTAACTGACTTCTTTATTATTAGAGAGAGAGCGAGAGCGAGAGGGAGAGAGGTTGTTATCTCTGTTCCTGGAGCGTGTGTCTGTGTCTTTGAGTTGACATTCCCCTCTCTGTCTCTGTGTCCCTGGGCCGTGATGACCCCATGCTGGGGCTCCGGGGCCCTGCCAGAAGGGCCTGAGGTGCTTTACCAGTGTGACTTATGGCTGCTGTGAGGACACCGGCTCGCACACACACACACACATACGCGCACAGGTACACACACACAGGCATAATTAAACACAGACAGACACAATGGCATACACACACAGGCAGAGGCACAAACAGAGCGGTCGGGACAAGAGGAGAAGGGAGGAGGGTGTGTGGATTGCACACCTTCACGCTCTCTGGTAACAACCATAGCTCACTCAGGTTCTGGAGGCAGGTGAAGGACAACCATAATTGGCTTAGGATGTAACGCTTGTCACAGCAACACCCTATATACCACAAACAAAGAATGTTGTGCCAACTCAAGAAATACACCTCAAATAGTGAAAATATTCAGGAAAACCTGCACTCTACAGATATCCAAGTAATGCTCCCAATGCTCCCAATCCTCCCCATACACCCTACACACTCACACCAATGCCCCCTGGCCCCATGCTGTGTTGCACCACTGAGACATGGGGAGCGTGACGGTGCTGGGTGCGTGACGGTGCTCTCCCTCCCGGACCTGAGAATTTACTAGGTGACCCTGGGCTTGGTGCTGTGGCTCCCGCTGCCTGCCTGGGTCCTGGGTTCAGCCAGCTGTAAAATGAGGTGCAGGCAGCAGCCCCTCCGCTGGTAATGAGAAGTGGCATCTCGTTCAGGACAACCTCGGGAAAATGGCCTCTATAAATACCTTCTATAAATAAGAGTGTACCTTGGCCCAAGCCCGAGCCTGGGTCTGTGACTGGGTCGTCTCTGGAAAGGTCATCTCTTGCTCCATCACCAGCGTGCTCTGCTCTCTCTCTCTCTCTCTCTCTCTCTCTCTCTCTCTCTCTCTCTCTCTCAGTGCAGGTTCATTTTATAAGGTCTTTCTCCTTTGATGGCGTGGCCGAAACCTTCTCTGTTGATGTCTCTGCCCCTCTGCCTTTCTATCCATCACATGACTCCATCCTTGATCTACGTTATGGTTCACGTCGCTGAGGGCATATACCTCAGAGAGAGAGAGAAAGAAAGATAGAGAGAGAGGGAGAAGGAGAACTATAAAAGGGGGAGATGAAGGGGGGCAGGTGTTGGGGGCGAGGAAGGTCTGCCCTCTGTTAATGACTTCCCTAAAGGGTTAATGTGTGTCCACTCCATCGTCATGTCTCATTATGTCAACACCCATGTAGTGTGTCACAGTCAGCTCCCACCACAGTGTGTTAATGCCATTCTCCAATGGAGGTCAGGTTCACCTTAGAAATCTTGTGCAATAACATTTTTTAAACATTTTAATGTGTACCTATCCTATTATAACGTGAGTGTTTGCATCTGTTGTTGGGGTGGAGCATGGTATTACCAAATCCCCCAAAATCCAAAAGATTTTGGTCATGTTTCAAACACATTCTAAACCCACCTTATTCACTGGTCGTTGGCTTCCAGCTGAAGTCATCCAACAGTGACATTGTCCAGGCGTGGTACACAGAGCACCAGATCAGAGTCAGGAGACTGAGAGGAGGCCCCCTGTCTGTCTCCAAGACACTTCCCCTGGGCTAGGCTGTCCAGTCCTCCCCCTTGGGTCCCTCAGGTTTTCCAGGCCTCCACGACCCAACCAGAGCCCATCCAGAACAGAGCCCCCTCCCACTCCCTGTAGGTCAGCCATTTTAACACAGCTTAATCCCCATCTTAAACTGCCTGTGGCCAACTTAAACTGATTAGCCTTAACCTACCAGCTCTGTCTGACCTGACTCTTAGCCCTGCATCCAAAACCACTTATCAATCAATACCTATATTGATCAAGGCCTCCCATGTCGGACCAAGGGAAAGCATTGGTATTGATTTGACCATGTTAGTAGGGAAGAAAGGGTGCCAAATCAGTTTAGACACACCGCATCAGAGGAATATGACAGCACATTTCACAGCATGGTTCCAGTGAGGATTCAATTTGATAAGCGTGAACTGCGGATTTGATATACCAATACAATGAGGTAATCGGCCGGTAATCAAGTCACAAGGTATGCTAATTTAGTAATGCCTGCCCTTTAAATGCAGACAGTACTGTGAATCGATCTCTTTGTGAACCTAGCATCAGATCAAATACAGTTAATGGGCATGGCTAGGTTTCTTATGAGAACAGTTGCTGTGATGAGGGCCCAGCAGGCCATAGCATTTTGGCATGTCCCACCGTCAACCCACTTAATCAAAACATTTCTCCAAGTCTCACCATGATTGTAAAGCCCTAGTTCTTTTGTTGCTTTGACAAAGTCACTTCTGAAGATTATTTATGTCATGTATAAAAGGGGGATTTATGTCATTTATTTATGTCATGTGATTATTTTGTGAAGCTTGCATTCAATTGTCACTCCATGTTGAACACAACAAGCTCCATTCCCCCTAATGGCTGATTTAAGACGAATTCGTCAACCCTGATACGGTCGACTGGGTTATGGTCAACCCTGTTACTTTATTTTTGCACTTAATAAGCAGTTACTCGAGTCATTTTCTATTCAACCTCTTGAGATGGGGAAATGTTAAACATATGCTCTATATGACAGAATGTTACATTAACATTTTTTATTCAACCTCTTGAGATGGGGAAATGTTAAACATATGTTCTATATGACAGAATGTTACATTAACATTTTTTATTCAACCTCTTGAGATGGGGAAATGTTAAACATATGCTCTATATGACAGAATGTTACATTAACATTTTTTATTCAACCTCTTGAGATGGGGAAATGTTAAACATATGCTCTATATGACAGAATGTTACATTTACATTTTTTTTAAACCAAGTTACACTACTAGAACGACCCAGTAACCATTGAAGGAGTCTGGAGTCAGAGGGTCGGTGTTCCTTTGACAGTGACCCGGTGCTGACTGACTGACCCATAGACGCCACAGACACGATTCAGGGAGTCTAGGTCTTCAGAGTACCATGGTGGTGGTGGTGCTGCTGCTGTGGTTTGTGTTTCTTCACCCTAGAGAGATGTCTGTTGTTACATCACCACACACAGACACACACACACAAACACACACATGCTCACACACACTTCATTAGATAGGGCATGGGAAAGGCGTTCTTCCTCTCCTCCCCATAAAATATTGATGCCTTGTGCGAGACCAAACCAAATGAGTGAATAAGTCATGGAACACTGAGACAACACACGAGACAGAGCGTGTGGACTGTGGAGAGGAGAGCGGTCTTTTGCACTGTTGAATGTTTCTCGCCTACCACAGAGCTTCAAATGGGTGGAGAGAGAAAGGAGGAATATCATACCAACTGGAGTGGTGGACTTCATAAAAGGAAAGGGTTTCAAATGAGAGCACTAGAAATAGAAGTGGTTATTGAATTTAAAGGACATAGGGGTTTGATGACCATTTACAATACATTCAGAATACCACACATTCAGCCTTTGAAAAGGTACAAAATACATGATTTAATGCTTAAGATACGGTTATTCTAAAATAGAGGACCTATGGATATCCCCCTTTCCTGACTAGTGTTATGTATGAATTGGCAAAAGGTGTTGAACAAATTACTCCTAGTGGAGCCCTGTCATTAAAAACTGGACGACGGCCATTGAAAAGATTGAGCTCCATTCCATGATATGCGCTCTAGCAGACGAGGAAATAGCCACTTCCCCTTGAAGCTCCCTGAGGGTCTCATTTTGCGGACATCGCTTTTTTGGGTCAGCGAGTTAATGCAAAAAAGATGTCCTGCCAAAGTCTCCACATTTATCTGGGTGGGTTTTTTGTGTCAGCCTCAGCGTGCCTAATTCTCCCAGGAACTCCCCTCTGTTGAGGAAGACAAGGCTGACTGGCAAACTCACACATTATCTCTGCAGTGAACCCATTCTAGCCTCCTCTTACAGGGCCTGTCGCCAAGCACAGCGCCATGCGGCACAACGGCAGCCTAGGCACACAAACACACTGCACACACACAAGCTTGTATGAACACACACACACAATGATCTGCTAATCAAAATGTTGTATTTACGAGTCATAAATCTTTTTTTGTCATTGGTCAAGCAGCCATGTACATCAAATAAATGTTTGTTGACATTTAAGCCACTCAAGTAGGGTTTTTAATAATAAAACTAATAATAATTTGGTGGATGCTTGTTTTTGTCCTATTTCACACAAGTAGAAGTGTGTATTAATACACGCGTGAATTGGAAATGTGCTTTTGCATGTCCCACTCTCCCTGAGACACCCCCAGAGAGTGGGGTGACGGCCAGGGTCTGCCATTCAACGGCGAACCCCGGAGAAATTAGGGTTCAGTGCCTTGCTCAAGGGCACATCGACAGATGTTTCACCTTGTCGGCTTTCAGATCCTGGCCCAACGTTCTAACCGTTAGAATACCTGCCTACCATACTTTTTGAAGTACTTTATATGGTAGATTAAAAATAAAAATTCTGACACAACCACGGTCCCCCAGGCAATGGCTAAGTGTACTTACTAACTGTCCTCCATCCAAGTGGTATTTTTTTCTACCCATTAAGCCTTTTCACCCTGAAGAATTCATAAGGCCGTCAAGTGAAAGAAAGGGTCAAATGTTCCCGTTTACGGGGAACGACTGTAGCACAAAGGGGAGTGTGAGGAGCCATTTTGGGGCTGTCAGAGGGGTTTTGTGCTGCTAAAAGGCTGCTGTGATATGCTCTGACATGGGAGACCTTCCACAGAGCTTTTAAGAGCTGCACGTCGTGGGCACTCTCCTCATCACACTGGACGCGACGGACAAAAACACACCTGTCACCGACTGCTGAGCGTTGCTGCACTTAAGAGGTTTCTGGGGTGTTTTCAGACTGATAACGGACGTGAGGTGTGAGGTGAGTTGGTGATAGTGTTGTGGTACACTTCAGCTCCTTTGTGTTTCAACATAAAACGTATCTTTGTGATGATGAAAGAGCATTTCTGAGCTTCGATTATGTTCCATAGCAAGGTCGAGCTCAAACTTCAGGTTAGATTCCTGCGTTCGAGGTAAAATGGTGAAGAGATGAAAACCTGCTTGAAAAGGTGGGTTAACTTCATGTAACTTCAGTGTCTCACAATGGCACATAACTATTTGAGGATATGTCTGTGCTAAGATCTAAATGTAGGAACAACACAGTTCTTTACTGTAGCCCTTCTTCACTTGCCTAGTGATTCAAACAGATTGTCCTTCCTACCATCCAATCCATTCAAAACCTCTCTAAATGTTCCCAATGCCTTTCGGGAAGGTTATGGCACTGAGGAAAAAAACTGTCGTTAGAGAATAGAGAGACAATCCTCCATCAGCACACCCTCTCCTTCCTTCCCAGTCCCTTCTCTCCCTGCTACCTTTATTCACTTCCCTATTAACAACTGTTACTGGGCTTCTAATTATGCCCCTGTGATCTTGAAAAGTGGCGGGCACGTGTCATCTCCCTCCCAGGGGAGTATGGGTAATTACCAGCATCTATCCAAGGCCGCCCGCCTCCCCTGTTCCTCTATCACCGTGGCGATAATCATGTGGTGCGTCGCCACCAACATCTGTTCCTTCCCTGAGCGATGAGCCAGAAAGGTCTGAGTCTGTCACACGAGCTACTTCCTGTCTTTGTCCTAACCTTTGACCTTTGACAATGCTTCGCTCTGCTAATTTGTTTACTCTTAGAGGTAGGGAGTCTTACAGATATCCCAACAGAATGTAATTAAGTCAGGGTTTAAAACTAAAGGACCTCTACTTGTGTCTGTTAAACACTGGAAGTCTCTCTTCCATCCAACTCTTTCACACATGCAAACCGCTATTTCCTTCGATTTTTTTTGCCTTTATCATGCAGTGATATTATGCGCTAACATTCTATATTTGTTGAATATGAAGTCATCTTCATAGGACTTAAAATACAACCATCTGCTCCCCAAAATCCAAATTGTCTACCCCATCCATGTCAGTTTTGGCACCTATTCTGATGGATAAGTTCAAATGCTTTGATAGAGTTCACATGGAATGAAATGTTTAAAGAGCAGCCTATATCTAAGATCACTGATTTATCTATTCATTTCATATCACTTCCATAAAAACCCCTTTAGAGTTGATGATGCCTTGATTGACAGCTGGCTCAATGCAGAGCTATCGACTTCTGCAAAGTGGTGAAGGGGGAAAGAGCATCCCAATGTTTTCAAAAAGATAAGTAAAGAATGAATAAAAGGAGACGGCAGACAAAAATAACAATATGGGGTTCTGATAAAGAATGCATGAGGCATGCGAGAGAGTTTAATGTCCAAAATCAACGAATGACATGGGGAGAGAAGATGACCGCTTTACATAGATATGAGCTGAAGCTATTCGTATTTGGTCACTGCTATATCCACAGCACAGTTTATCTGAGTCCACCTTTAGGGCCTCCTCGTCACTCGTGGCCTTTTCACTAGCCTATGCGTGGACAAAGGCATTCAGTAAACATCTCTATAGTGGAGCATTTAATACACCATTGTCTGTTGAAGCAGTGTGCTGAGACATTTGGACATAAATCCCCAGTTTGATTGAGACCCTAACTTGCCCTCAAATGATTACGTAACTAATGTATAGTCTTTGATTCAGCATGATACTGTACATACAGTGACTTAATACCAGATCTGCTTCCAATGGGAGACCCCAGATCTAACAGTGGCCTTTAGCCTTCTCAACTATTACAACAGAAAATAAAGAACTTGTCGGATTTCATCCATGTATCGTCTCAACCTCCCCTCCCTTCTTTTTACAGTGTGGATCGCAGCTCCGGTCCTCGGGCCAAGTTTTCATGGGAATAGAAGAGTATGCAGTGACGGAGTGAGACTCAGAATTAGGGAGTAATCAGGGAACAAATCCTAGGAGACCAGAGAGTAATTTCCCCCCATTTCCACTGATGAGACCCAGCAGCAACTTATACATCAACTCTCAAAGTTTTCCCACATAATAAGAAGGACACTTAGCCACTTCTGACCGCACTCACTATGAGAAACAAAGTAGGGATACATGCAGTATGGGTATGAAATAGATGGAGGGATACACATAGGTACATAAAGATGTATTCCACATGTAAGCTCAGACAAGACGGTAGGAAAGTCATCAAAGCAGCTTATAATAATGAAGTGCATTTTGATCAAAGAGGATGGGGGAAAGTGATGTATTTAAGCAGGTCAGAATCTCTCTTTAAAATATGTTTTATTTATGCACTACTTCTGAAAAGAAAGTCATAGTCAATATTTGGCAGCTGTGACATTAACGAGCAACTTATTAGAAGGGAAAGAGTCATAAATATTCATAAAGATATTAGGGAGGGGTGTTAACGGTAAGCACCTGTCTACTTAACGGTGACAGGAAGCACTGAGTGACTTTATGAAGACCCCTCCTCCTCCTCTTCCCCTAGCCACATGTGTCCTTCCTTACTTAATGTCGCCTCTCCTCGCCCCTGACAGCCCCGCTGACAACCCACACTTGAAGAAAAAAAGAACATGTTTTTAGAGATGTCAACTTATGATGGTGAAAGCTCAAGGTTAGGGTTGCTCTCTCGCTTGCTGACTCGCCCGCCTGCCTGCCTGCCTGCCTGCCTGCCTCCCTCCCTGCCTGCTCTCTCCTGGCATGCTGTATGGATTTTGGCCATCAATGCATCCGCATATTGTGAAAATTAATAATGCATTTTCGTATTTTCTGGGCAGAGGAGATGTGGAATGCGGTGATACATCTGTCATGTCGTCTCCTAAATCCAAAAAGTCAAAGGGTTATGCATTTATTTTATTTTGTCAGAGAGAGTTGAGGAGCTGTCGAGGGTATTACTTTGACAGAAAATATTTTCTTGCAGTATGGCGTATGCATAATTTCATCAGAAGTTTGAAGATGGGGGGTTAGTCATAGTTCTGTGTCCTCTGATGTGGAGTAGTCGCTCGTTCAGTCACGTACTACTGTGTGTTTGGGGTGTGTGAAAACAGTGATATGTTTTTTGATCCACAATGTATCATCAACTGTGTGGGCTGTTGCTTATTTGGTAGGCTTTTGGACAAGGGGGCTACTTTCACGATCAATGTTATTAAACACTATTCAACATCCGTGTAATGGAATATGTACATTATCTTTATTAAATAATGTGCCAAACATTTATCACACAGTCACACTCTATTGATTCACTTAATTGACATGCTGATATCACAATATATTGTCAAACCATTTAAATAGTATTTTAAATAGTATTTAAATAGTTTACGGAGGATCTGCCTATTTTACCAATTACCACATTGATATTTCTGTTCTCCTGTGTAGAAGACTGTTTGTTCCCATGCCTCAAAGTCACGCTGGAGTGAGTCCGTCCTACCCCTCTGCTAGAAGGAGGAGGAAGGGGGCATCTGGGACTTCTCAACCTCACCTCGGCGTTTAGGAATGCTGGGAACTCTACAAGAGCGTCTACCTGTCACACCACAGGACTCCAGGCCCAGACAGACGCCGGACCAAAGGTGCTGCTGTTTACCGACGTGTTCCCTCTCCCTCTCCCTCCCTTTTCTCCTCATCCTTCTCTCGTGTTTCCCTCAACGTGAGCCAGACCCCCTTCTGTTCCTCAACAGTCAGAGTTGTCATGACGATCTGGATGGGGTGATGGGAGGAGGGGCGGAGGAGGGAGAGAGGGTGATGGAACGGAGGAGGGGGAGGGAAGGAGGGAGGGAAAGAGGGTGATGGGGTGATGGGATAAAGGTGGAGGAGGAGGGGGAGTGAGGGAGGGAGGGAAAGAGGGGGTGAGGCAGCAGAGAGGGATGTGGTGGGTCAGAGCCCAACAAGCTGTGCTGGGAGGTTGTCCCACCATGGTCCCTTGGCAGGAGGCTCTCTCTCAGCACCAGGTGGTGATGCCCACCCGCCTGCACTGCCATCCTGCCCACCTGCCGCCCCCTCGGCCCTTGCCACGTCTCATGCAGATTTGTTACAAAAACAAGGGAAGGAGGAGAAGAGGAGAGAAGGAGGGGAGGAAGGACATACAGGGAGATAAACAGCATCCTAACGAGAACCCCCTCCCACAACCCACTCCCACCACACCCTCCTTCCCCCCATGTCTTTAAAATGCCTTTCAGGAGTTGGGATGCAGGATTGTGACGTTGGGGATGTTTACTAACCGACACCTGGCAGTGGGTTCTCTCCTCTTGAATATGATGCCTAGAAGCTTGTTTCTTACTGTACTCTACACTGAGTGTATAAAACATTAGGAACACCTGCTCTTTTCACGACATAGACTGACCAGGTGAATCCTGGTGAACTATCCCTTAAATCCCTTATGTGATCCCTTATTGATGTCACTTGTTAAATTCACTTCAATCGGTGTAGATGAAGGGGAGGCTGCAGGTTAAAGAATAAGCTTTTTTTAAGCTTTGAGACATTTGAGCCATGGATTGTGTAAGTCTGCCACTCAGAGGGTGAATGTGCAAGACAAAATATTTCATTGCCGTTGAACAGGGTATGGTAGTATGTGCCAGGCGCACCGGTTTGAGCGTGTCAAGAACAACAACATAGCTGGGTTTTTCATGTTCAACAGTTTCCTGTGTGTATCAAGAATGGTCCACCACCCAAAGGACATCCAGCCAACTTGACACAACTGTGGGAAGCATTGGATTCATTGGAGTCCCTGTGGAACACTTTCAACACCTTGCAGAGTCCATGCCCAACGAATTGAGTCTGTTCTGAGGGCAACATGAGGTGCAACTCAATATTAGGAAGGTGTTCCTAATGTTTCGGACACTCATTGTATATACAGATGACATAGAGATGTTACAGAAGCAGTGTTGGTTGACCATAACCTTCATTCAGGGCTTTCTATGCCAGGCTGCTTTGGTTCATCTAAACATATCACATCCTCTGTGTTAAGTTCCTTGGTGTCCACATCACCAACAAACTAACATGGTCCAGACACACCAAGACAGTCGTGAAGAGGGAACGACAAAACCTATTCCCCCTCAGGAGACTGAAAAGATTTGGCATGGGTCCTCAGATTCTCAAAAGGTTCTACAGCTGTAGCACAGAGAGCATCCTGACTGGTTGCATCACTGCTTGGTATGCCAACTGCTCGGCCTCCGACTGCTAGGCACTACAAAGGGTAGTGCGTACACCCCAGTACATCACCGGGGCCAAGCTTCCTGGACCTCTATACCAGGCGGTGTCAGAGGAAGGCCCTAAAAATGGTCAAATACTCCAGCCAACCTAGTTATAGAGTGTTCTCTCTGCTACCGCATGGCAAGCGGTACCGGAGCACCAAGTCTAGGTCCAAGAGGCTTCTTAACAGCTTCTACCCCCAATCCATAAGACTCCTAATCATCCAATAAAATGGCTACCCAGACTAATTGCATTGCCCCCCTTTTACGCTGCTGCTACTATCTGTTATTATCTATGCATAGTCACTTTAATAACTCACTAACTTACTCTAATAACTTACTTAGATGTACATATTACCTCAATTACCTTGACTAACCGGTTCTCCCACACATTGACTCTGTACCGGTACTCCCTGTATATAGCCTTGCTATTGTTATTTTACTACTGCTCTTTAATTATTTGTTACTTTTATTTCTTATTTTGTGGTATTTTCTTAAAACTGCATTGTTGTTTAAGGGCCTATAAGTAAGCATTTCACGGTAAGGTCTACACTTGCTGTATTCGGCGCATGTGACAAATACAATTTGATTTGATTTGATTTATTGGCGTATGTTGTTGTTGTTTCTTCCCCTCTTCCTCTCCTGTCCACTTTGTTTGTTCTTTTCTGTGTTTTCTCCACTTGAAGAGATGCGAGAGAGGCCTCTGCGAGCCACGTGCACTGTCCTGAAAGCAAACCTTCATGTTGGATCAATACGTCTCTACAGAGGGCCAATTGTTAGTTTGCCTTCTTCTGCTCGCAGAACTACTCACTTGCTTAGATGATGAAATGTATCAAGCTAGATGTACTTTAACCCACTGATGTCTTTTAATACACTGCAGAGGTTTTAAGGGAATTCGAAGCAGAACTTCCAATGCTGCAGGGTGTTTATGTAGGGAAGCGAGATACCAACAGTAGTCAGTTGCACAACTGAATGCATTGAAATGAAATGTGTCTTCCGCATTTAACCCAACCCTTCTAAATCAGAGAGGTGCGGGGAGGTTCATTAATCAACATCCACGTTATCGGTGCCCGGGGAGCAGTTGTTTTTGGGGGTTAACTGCCTTGCTCAAGGGCAGAACGGAAGATATTTCCACCTTGCTGGCTCGGGGATTCAAACCAGCAACCTTTTGGTTACTGTTCCAATGCTCTTAACCGCTAGGCTAGTTGCCCCCCCCGTACAGTGTGTATGTGTGCGTGCACATGCGTGTGTATGTGCGAGTCCTCATACTCAAACCATTGACAAATGACAAATGGAAAGGGGACATTGACTGTGCTTGATGACCACTTATTACATCAAGGTTCTCATGAACAGAGAGATTCCATTTTATGCTCTTCTGATCATTATTAAACTCAGAGTTCTCAGTCATTATGCTGTTCCATAAGTAAATACACAGGCAAACGTTCCCAATTAGCCATGTATACACACAGGGAGGTTTCCTCTTCACTAACAGCTACTTGATACTCCCTGCAAAATGAGTCTGGCTCAAAAGATTGATGGAGCCTCCTTTGGTCCGTCGGAGGTCAATGATTTCCCTTCCCATGTCAGAGGAGAAACAAACAGCAGGACACGGGAGGCTATTTCTGCTCTGCGACGCAGCGACGTGTCTGGACTCATGAACTCTGTTGTGAGCTCAAGATCCCTGGCTTCAAGAAAATAAATCCTCCCCTCCTCTCCTCTCCTCTTGCTTGCCTTCACTCCCTCCTCTCTTTCCCTCCCCCTCTCCCCCCTCTCCCCCCTCTCCCCTTACCTTCATTACGCATTTTTTGTTTATGCTTTGGCGCAACTGTGGCTGCTCCTGATAGTTTGAGGTCAGACGTGACTGGCTGTGGGTTACTCTAAATAAATACACAGGGACTCGCCAGGAAGGAGCGGGTAGGCTGTGCTTGCCGCCGAATCACCCTTGATTAATCAGATGGCAGATTCGGGGTGACTTTTTGTGTACACTCTCCCCCAATCACGTCCCATCAATCCCCCACCACCCCCTCCATCCCCTTGCTCCCTTGGAAGGAGATGGAATCGGGCCGGGCAGACAGGCAGGCAGAAGGGGCATCATTTCCACACAATACTAGCCCACTACACACACACACACACACACACACACACACACACACACACACACACACACACACACACACACACACACACACACATCCA
This sequence comes from Oncorhynchus tshawytscha, assembly GCF_018296145.1. NCBI lineage: Eukaryota > Metazoa > Chordata > Actinopteri > Salmoniformes > Salmonidae > Oncorhynchus > Oncorhynchus tshawytscha. Next base: position 27,176,601 of record NC_056439.1, read on the forward strand.
TTACATACACTATAGACTTTGACTGGCATTGCACAGGCTGTGCTTTCCTATAAGTGATGCTAGATACCAGAACACATGGCCTGTGGTTACACAGAGACAACTCAGAATACACAAATGCACAGTGCTTGTGGCTGTGTGTTTTTGTGTTTGTGTTGGGAGAGAGTGGTGTGGGGAGGGAGGATGAGAAAGACAGCCTTCCCCTTTATTTGTTATGTAGCCATTACATAATGGTGGGAAGTTTTGGTTATTTTACCAAGGTGATTTTGAACCTGAGAGAAAAACGGATTAAGTCTCTTGAATCTTTACCCATAGAAAATAGAAAATATGTCAGACAGCCTATAGTCTGAATAACAGATGTATTGCATGCCATCACACGTTCAATCATGCAGTCATTTGATTATCTTTGATCATCCACTCATCAGCTCAGTGCACTATCCATCTCATCTGTTCTCCCTTCCCTCCCTCCTTCATCCTTCCTCCATCCGTCTATCCCTCCATCCCCCGCCTTGCCCTCTGGCTGCCATCTTTAGGCTGTGTTGGCCTTTCACCTGTCAGCTCCAATCTGGCAGGGGCCACAAAAGCCTCATCTGTACCATGCTGGCCCCTGCCTCTGCCTGCAGCCTCTGGCACCACTCCGCTGGCCCCTACGTCTCTGTAGCCCCCAGCATGACTGGACATACCTGTCCTCAGGCAAGATACGACCCCATGTGGCACATCTGTCCATTCCAGAGGTTATCAGCTCTGATCGCCGCTATAGACTTCAACCTCAAGACTTCACCTGCTGCCCTGAGGGGCTGGATAGATGGAGCACAAAAGCAAAGGAGAGAAAGAGTGAAGGAGGATAAAAGGAAGGGGCTGATGAGTGAGACAAAGTAAGAGAGGGAATGAGTTGGAAGGGGATGGATAGAGGTATGCCTGGAGGCAGGGATGAGGTGATGAGTAGCCCTCAAAACCAGGCAGGCATGTGGAGACCACCACAGGCACTGTTGAGGGAGAACACAAGGGCTTTCAGGTATGTGTCAAACATGGATCAGCATGCTCACAGTTCTCCAATACTTCTCCACGTTACACAGTGACATGCTTTAGCTGCCCCACAGACATCCTCTGGAAAAGTTCCGGAAGGTAGTGAGGTGTTTTCTGACTGCTGGTTTGACACATTGATTGTTGTTTAATGTGTAAGCTGCGCTTTTTCTTTCTGTCTGTTCGTCTGTCTTTCTTTTTCCTTTCTTTTTCTATCTAAAACATCTTTCTTCCCCTTTCTTTCTGTCATTACTCGCTTCACTTATTGCTTATTAACATACCTGTTAATTAGTGCTGAGTGATTAGTGCTTTTTGAGGTTGGTTCGGTTTCAGTTATTTTTTTAAATGTTTTATTCAATGTATTATGAAATAATGCCATTCAAATGATTAGAGCCTTATAATGGAACCTCGAACGCCAAAAATAGTCAACATTCAATTGCCAAAACACTGAAAATACTCCACTGTCTCTGTCAGGTCCACATAGAACAATAAAAAAGTACTATGAAATAATACAATTTTTCAGTTACATATCATTTCTTATTCCATGTTCTCATCTCTCCTCAGGCAGTAGCAGCCAGCCAGCCTGACAACCATCCAACATTATATCTGTTCTCCCCATACTGTCTTTAGTCCTCATATTTAACTAGGCTAGCCTGCCTTAGTATGCTGAAGACCTGTGACAATAATTGTACTCGTTTTTCAAAGCAGATGTATTATTTATTTAACCTTTATTTAACTAGGCAAGTCAATTAAGAACAAATTCTTATTCACAATGACGGCCTACCCCGACCCTGACGATGCTGGGCCTATTGTGCGCAGCTCTATGGGACTCCCAAACACAGCCAGTTGTGATACAGCCTGGAATCAAACCAGGGTCTGTAGTGACGCCTCTAGCACTGAGATGCAGTGCCTTAGACCACTGAGCCACTAGGGAGCCCAAGGTATATGTATAAGGTATATGTGCTGTCTCTATCCCTTTCTCTGGTATTTCTGTTGTGTAAACTCCTCTCTCCTGCAGCAACATATGCTGTCTGTGTGTATCTAACCTAACATAGCAGACGTAAAAGTGTATCCATCTCTGTCCGAGCCGGAAAAGAACAGCCTCAATGGTTTATGGTCATTGTAATGAATTACTTTGTTTCTGCCGTGAACTAGGTTGAATATTTGCTTATTGAAAACTACAACACCCTTCAGCCCAGCGTCCCATATATACTGAACAAAAATATAAACGCAACATGCAACAATTTAAAAGATTTTACTGAGTTACAGTTCATGTAAGGAAATCAGTCAATTTAAATAAATTCATTCGACCCTAATCTATGGATTTCACATGACTGGGAATACAGATATGCATAGCTTCTTTTTTTTAAAGTAGTCAGAAACCAGTCAGTATCTGGTGTGACCACCATCTGCCTCATGCAGCGCAATACATCTCCTTCACATAGAGTTGATCAGTCTGTTGATTGTGGATTGTGGAATGTTGTCCTACTCCTCTTTAATGCAAACTTGCTGGATATTGGCGGGAACTGGAACACGCTGTCATACACGTTGATCCAGAGCATCACAAACATGCTCAATGGGTGACATGTCTGGTGAGTATGCAGGCCACGGAAGTACTGGGACATTTTCAGCTTCCAGGAATTGTGTACAGATCCTTGCGGCAAGAGGCTGTGCATTATCAAGCTGAAACATGAGGTGATGGTGGCAGATGAATGGCACAACAATGGCCTCAGGATCTCAAATCAAATCACATCTCGTCACTGTAATCTGTGCATTAAAATTGCCATTGATAAAATGCAAATGTGTTCGTTGTCTGTTGCTTATACCTGTCCATACCATAACCCCACCACTACAATGGGACAATCTGTTCACAACATTGACATCAGCAAACCACACGACGCCACACATGCTGTCTGCCAGCTGGCTGGTACAGCTGAAACCAGGATTCATCCGTTAAGAGCACACTTCTCCAGCGTGCCAGTGACCATCGAAGGTGAGCATTTGCCCACTGAAGTTGGTTATGACACCGAACTGAAGTCAGGTCAAGACCCTGGTGATGATGTGGATGAGCACGCAGATGTGCTTCCCTGAGACGGTTTCTGACAGTCTGTGCAGAAATTCTTTGGTTCCACAGTTTCACCAGCTGTCCAGGTGGCTGTTCTCAGACAACACCGGTGAAGAAGCATGATGTGGAGGTCCTGGGCTGGTGTGGTTACACGTGGTCTGCGGTTGTGAGGCCAGTTGGACGTACTGCCAAATTCTCTAAAACAATTTTGGAGGCGGCTTATGGTAGAGAAATTAATATTACATTCTCTGGCAACAGCTCTGGTGGACATTCTTGCAGTCAGCATGCCAATTGCACGCTCCCTCAAAACTTGACATTGCGTGGCATTGTGTTGTGTGACAAAACTGCGCATTTTAGTGGCCTTTCATTGTCCCCAGCACAAGGTGCACCTGTGAAATGATCATGCTGTTTAATCAGCTTCTTGATATGCCACACCTGTCATGTGGATGGATGGATTGTCTTGGCAAAAGAGAAATGCTCACTAATAGTGATGTATACAAATTTGTGCACAACATTTTACAGAAATAAGCTTTTTGTGTGTATGGAACATCTTTTATTTCAGCTCATGAAACATTTATATTTTAGTTCAGTGTCGTTCTTGACTTCATTTCTCTGGTGAATGATTTGATTTCTCTCTAGAGAAATTGTGTTGGGCTCACAAAAAAACCCTGAACTAAATAGAATTCAAGTAATTGAACCGACATCAGTCAATTAGTCGTTTAATAACCCCAAAAATACTACATTTCACTTAATCGCTCCGCACTACTGTTAATTCGCTTTCTGTTTGTTTGTTAAATCACATTCGATTAAACTAAATGTATTTCTATGTGTGTGATACCATTCCTACTCTGACAGATTCTATTTCTGTTACTGGACCCTGGGTGTAGAACACCAGTCCATATGCCACCAATTGCTGCAAATTGCCCTGGACGCAGATTATCGGCGTTAAAAAACCTGGCAGAATTTGAAGCGTCATTAATTTTCCTGCCGTTTTGTTTTTGCAATGAGATTGGCTTGGCACACGGCTGGGCCGGCCTCTCATCGTGGTCTCAGACATCATAATCAGGCCCCCATAATCACACTTCCAGAGGAGGGATGTAATGTGCCTGGGGCCATGGCCAACAGCTCTCTAATGTGGGCCGCCGCGGGCCGCTAGCCTGCAGACACACGGGCCCCGAGACAGATGGAGACCGCCATTAAACACGGGCAATCACAACACAACACAGCACAACGTGCACACACAGAGCATCGCACTGTACAGGGAGAGAGAGATGGCGAGGGAGAGAGAGGAGTGACACGAGAGGAAAGGGAAGAAGAAAGAAAAAGGAACTAACTTCACTCTGGCTTACACTAGAGTGGTCATAGAATGTTGATGCTGCCAGTTCATGATCCAATTACAAAAGCAATAGACCTGCTTGGGATTGAGGGTTCATGTCTATTTTAGCTCATCCCACCCATTCACACACCCTTCCCTTCTTCTGTAGGCCTATCTCAAATCTGTATTTCCCCTGCCCTGTTGTCTGCGGTGTGGTTCCTCTTCCTCTCTGTGGTCTTGGTAAGGGATTGGCTACATGGGACATAGAGAGGGGCAGTTTATCTTGTGTGGTGTATGTTTAATATAGCTCGGGTCAGTAGGATGGGAGAGTCCCTCAGCAGCACACACCACAGATAAGCTTCAGTCAGAGGGCTCCCACCCTTTCCTTCTGTTTATATCGCAATTGTCCTCTTCCAAGGACCACATTGGCCAGGGATGCTATACATACATTTTGACCTTTCCATTTCCCCTCTCTATCTCTTTTCTTCCCTCTCTGTCAGGGTTTCTGTTTGTAACTCTAAACGGCTTGGTTCGTTTTCTATCCATCAGCCTGTGGACTGGACAAACTAAGAAGATTATTATATGCTATCTAATAGCAACTCCACTGTAAACTACAGTAAACAGTCATCGTCGTCGCCCCCCTCTCTTTCTCTCTCAAACTGTCGTATATCCTCTCTCAGCGTTACAGGTTCCTTCCTGGATTCTGGGAACATGACTACAAGTGTTTCCAGCTTTACTTCCTGAGTGGAGAGACACCCGAAGTGCTCCGGATGGGGAGTAAAACAGACCCCTTCTGTCAACAGAGACTGCAGCACTCTGCTGGCTGTGTCACTATAGGGCCAGACAGGGGCTTTATCTCAGCATGATTCATTTATTACATCTGCCTGCCTGCGTCAGGGCAGGAAAGCGACAGGTCGCATGGTAGTAAACAAACAAAGTAGGACAGGACAGACACATCACCCTTTGGACAGGACGTTGCGACCGACCAAACGAGACTAAATGAGGCCAGTGATGAGGTGACATAAGAATTCAGCTAAGAGTGTGAGAGTGTCCCTCTTCTAAACCATCAGCACTTTCTAATCAGACTTTCATTTTCAAAAATAAAACCTTCAATGTGGTCATAAATCTCTCCTCCGAGCACTCCTGGCTCTTGTGTTTTCCTTTCTCTAATTGTTCGTTGTCTCCTCATCGTAAATCTCTCAAGGAAGAGCCATTAGCTAAAATGGCTGGCTGGGATTCTGGCTGGCAAGGCACTGTTATACAGTGGAGGATGTCCACAAATTCACTCCAGGCACTGCTGTATACAATACAACTGCCAGGTCAAACGATACAATGTCTGGCTTGTCAGGACAAAGTTGAAAGTTCAAATTCAACATTTGGGAAGGATAGCTTCCATTTCCCTTTATTTTAACCACAGAGTTGGATTGAATTGTCACACACTAAGTACATACAGGATACTGAACCACCAAAGTCAACAGAGAGACCAAGCTGAACTTCAAGTTTCTCAGGAAAGAAGATGCTTTTATCATAGGCATCAATTATCCTAACACAGAGGAAAATATTGTCTATGGTAACATCCAGTAGGTAAGTCCGACTCTATAACAGGCCTCCTGAGCCTAGCCCTGACTGTGTGTAGTCTGCTAGTCCAGCTCCCTAATGACGAGCAGGCCTTGACTTCCTCACTGTGTTAGTAGTTAGTTGTACTGTGTTGTGAGGTTCAACTCGTAGTGCTATAACTGAGTATGACGGCTAGCTCCGGGAAACCTGCGTGCAAAATACCTCTCACAATTCAATATCCTGTCTTAAGTGTTTTAGGGGCTTTTGTGTAAATAGGAATCAGTCAGTACAGCAGTAAACTGATTTCCTGTTACAAGTGCAACGGATAACTGATGGACATGAAAAGGGACATTGGCAAAGGAATTCACTATGTCATACACTGGCAGACAAACACGAAAGGCTTGGTTCAAATGCTATTGGATTTCTCCTCCTTCTCGTTGACTAAAATTAGATCATGTTTTCAAACACCCCAATTATGGGATGACAGAAGCAAGAGACACGGTCAGGAAGTGAAATATGGTGGATGTTCTCTTAGCAATGTTTCTCATTGGTTGACCTCAAAGTTTTTCAGAAATTCTCGATGTCCAATAGAATAAAGGCTATCCCTTTCATATCTGTTCCATGAAAACATGCTTTTATTGGGGGAGATTTCAAGGAAAAGATGGTGTTCAAATGGTGTTTGGGTGTTATCGGATGTGTTTGCTCAGTGTTTGTGGCTTTAGGGTGAATTATGGCCTAACAAATTCATAGAGCTGACGAGGACCAGACACTTTCTTGTGTCATTATCAGCCATTAACAACCTGACGAACTGAGGTGAAAATAAATGAAAATAAATATGACAACTGAGTTCATCATTTATTGTCCCTGTATTTGAAGGATGGATCTGAAATGGTGCCTTAAATATTATTTCGTTTTTTCTCTCTAATTGCCTAGAACAGAGGAAATACTATGCTTCATCTCTGATCCAAATCTTATCCTGCTGTATCTAAATGTCCCACGCCTCTTATGGGTAGAAGTAATTTCCTATCAACCCTAACCCAGACCCAAACCGGAGAGTAATATCATCATTAATATGACAATTACCAGGATAAAAACCTTTTTTGTGCACTTGGTTTAAGATGGTAATATAAGTGTGGTGAATTTATGATTAATCTACAAACGCTGCCGTAATGTACCTTATTATTACTATGAATCACCTAAGAGCCAGAACCAGAGGTACAAATGACCTTAACCGTTTAATTACATCTAATTGAATTTCATTTGCTTTAAAGTCATCCTTTTGGTGTCGTCTTTATGACTATGGAAGAGATGTCTGCCAAGGCATGGTGGATCCCCCCAGAGTTAAATACATACAGTGTACAGTGTTCCAGAGTTAATGGGACAGCTAATTGACAGTGAACCATAGGAGGTTAATAATAGACACTTAATTGACTCCTATCAATTTGTTACACTAGGACCATCACTGCCATCACTGCCGGGCCTCGTTCTAACATGGAGGGGAGCCAGTCTCCTTCCCAGCCAATCCAGGACTCCGCTAGAAGAAATATAGTACATATACAGAAGTATTAAATTAAATCACACATTTTTTTACATCCTAAACCATAATTGCTTGGAGATCAGAATCCTATCCACTGGTTGTTCATCTCTGATTTAGCTCACTGTATCCTAGAGCTGTTCCACTCAGGGCACAGCACCATTTGGCTGGCGGCAAGTGTGTGACACATTTCCATAGAGCTATCTGCATTTCTCCATCAGCATCCAGGAAGTGAACGTTTATTTTCTCTGAAGCCACGTAAAGGAATACTACACCCCACTATTAATTTAGAATGGTGACTCTTACACGTCAGTTACTGCCCCAGGCCCTCTAGGATCAGTCCAAGGCCCCCTCTAGCCTCTCAGCCCTCCAGACCCCTCCCTGTGTATATATCCATTTCAACTGATCCTGAACAATCACACAGCAGGAACAGACATGTTCCCCTGTGAGAGCCTCCTATATGCAGACGCTTACAGTGCAACCAACTCTTGGGGTCTGAGGCCGTGGGCTGAGACACTGAAACCAATTACAAACTTTAGAAGCCTGTTTAAAACTCAAATACACTTCAAAATTCTCAGCAGCAAAATAATGATCAAATTAAGATCCTACTTCTACATTTGTCTGAGGAGAGGCCAGACCGACTGGACAAACCGTGTGGTCATCAGACTAACCATAAAGAAAATAAATCCACTTCTCTGAGAGCACAACCCAAATGCACCAATTAAACACTCAACACTCTGACGCTGCACACACTCTCTTTCCCTCTTTAATTCATGGTCATTTTATGTTTATGCACATGAGGCTGGTAGCCTCTTAATTTGATCGAATGTAAATAGTGCGCATTGGAATACAGGGATGGCAGAGGGCAATACATCACTTGGATGGCTTCAACAGTTGAGAGTGAGCTGAGAGATGAACTTTACAGGGAGAGATGCAGGCTGGCTGGGGAATGCAAGGTTTTGGAAGGTTGAGGATATTCATCAAAGCAATTATTGAAAGTGTTTTTCGCTGACATCATAGTCCCAGCTCATATATCAGGCAGTGGCGGCGTGTGTGTGACTTAGTGACATAGGCTGAGTGGAGGACATTGAGCAGTAAAAATTAGCAGGTTATCCCGGGTGAAAAATGGAACCATCAGGGGTGCCCTAAAGGAGAAAGCGTTTGTTATTCTAAAGAACCCCAGGTTCTGAAGTACATTTTCAGATGTTATTGTTTACATTTCAGCATTCTTGATTGTGAATGTGTCCATGTGCACTTTGTAATAGATTTATTTCCATTATGGTACTTTAGTGTTTGTTATCATTGTTGCCATTATTGTTGCTTAGCAAATAATATGCTTTCAGCAACAGGCTGACACAATAGTGGAATACTATTTACGGTATTTCATATCCTCTTGAAAGATTTTTCCAATGTTAGAGAGAGAGAAAAGGGAGAGAGAGAGCGAGAGAGATAGATAGAGTGAGTGAGAGAGAGAGAGAGAGAGAGAGAGAGAGAGAAAGAAAGAGAGGAGGGAGACGAGAGGTCTGTAGATATGAGTGGATAGTGCCAGGGCAGGGATTCACACGCATGTATTGTGAACATGTGAGGTGACCTGGCATGAGGAGTGTGTGTGCTGCCTGGTCCCCTGTGTGTGCTCTCTTTGTCCTACAGCAGGAAGCAGCAATCAGGAAGCAGCGATCAGGAAGCAGTGAGCAGGAAGCAGCGGATACCAGCCTCTTGCATCAGCCATCTCCGAGAGAGCAGGCTCTTCCTCAAGAGGAGAGGAGAGCGAAAAAGGGGACATGGTATCTGGCATGGCAATGCTCTCCTCTCACACACATAAATGCACACACATCCAAATGCATGCACACAAGCATACACACACACACACACACACACACACACACACACACACACACACACACACACACACACACACACACACACACACACACACACACACACACACACACACACACACACTGTAGTCCGTCATTGTAAATAAGAATGTGTTCTTAACTGACTTTCCTAGTAAAATAAAGGTTAAATTAAATACTGCACAATCCCTATACTTCCTAATTATGGTGAGAGATAGAGAGGCGTTTGGACCCCGTATGTACAGCGGTCATGACCCCCCCCTCCCCCTCTCTACTCCTCCAGTCCAGCTGGCCCATCTCACAGCTTGCCCTTTGACAGTAATGTTAGGGAAAAACAGTGTTCCTTTACATGGGACATCTGTATGCACTGTACTGTACTCTCCAGTACAGTACTGATAATATACACCCCATCCCACCATCTGAATCGAAGATGTCGTAAACAAGCAGAAGGCCCCTCCCTCTTGGGAAGCTCCAGAGAACATCAGAGGACTCCCAGGGTCTCTACATCTACATCTACATTTGTCCTGCATGGATCGAATCCTCTGAGGCACACGCCCACTGGGCTGGCTGGGAGTCTGCTGACCCTAGCCTGAACCCGGGATATTAGGGGTTAGCCAAGGGCTAGCAGGCAAGGAGCTGGGATGGGTGTGGTGCTGGAGGTTAGCAGAGAGGAGGTAGAGAGAGGAGGGGAAGGGGGGGAAGGAGGGCTAATAAACACAACAGAGGAAGCTGCATCAGGATGTATCTTTTATAGCCGGCTGGTACTTGAAGGTATCAGACCCCTCCTTTTAGCCGGCCAGATGAATCCTGCATAGGGGGAATAGGTGGAAAAGATGAGATCAAGGTTTTTACAAGGTCATGGGGAGGTCAATGACGGGTCATGGCTTTTTGCGATGCTGTGTCTTCGTCGATCCTATCCAGTGTGAGTGGGGCATTGAAGGACTTTCCATGAACACACACCCCTCCAGACAACCCTTTCCTGCCCCCCCCCCTTCCCCCTCCAGCACTGTCCGCTCCTGTCTGATTCCTTGTTTAATTTTTATTACAAGCCTCCTACTGGGGCCTGAACTTGTTGCCCCCATCTGAACTGGGGTGACAGCTCTCTAAATCACTGTGTTTTAGTGGAGCTGCCTCCTTTTGTATACACTTTAATCACAGGACTCCAGCAGCCAGGAATATTGGGCCCAGTGTATGGAATTCACCCCATAAAAACCAGGCAGAGGCCACTGGTGTGCTTCTCATGGCAGAATCGCTCGGAGAATAACTTTTGTTTCTCCCTGAGACAGACAAGACAGTGGTTGGCGGGGTATCGGCGGGGGCTCTCTCTTTTAACCGGGTTGACAATCAATCGCCTGGGATCAACAGGTTTTAGGCCGTAAACTTGAGGTCATGTCCCGCCTGGCGGAGCGTTTCTCATCTGGCGGCGAGGACGGTGACGCGCAGCAGGGGTCGCAGGAGGCCTTGGCTTTTGTTTGTTATTTATGGTTAGTCACAGGTTTAGAAATGGTTCTGAATGATCGGAGGCCATCTCTCACACAATGCTCACCGGAGCTTCAGAGCGATTGGTTGGTCGGTTAACCGTCTTGGTGCACAGTGTGTCTGTGTGACAGTCTTCCTATGAACCACAAACTCAAGTCAGATGTGTATGGTAGCTCCTTCTGAGTCTTCAATAAATATGTACACTATTAGACCCTATTTAATGCTTTGGGCACACGCAAAGTCAACCAACAGTCATTGATTCATACTGTGAATCATCAGATGAGCAGTCTAGCTGAACTCTCTCTAAGGCCCTCAACGTTCATGGTCCAGACTGAAGCAGCTCTCAGAATACAGTAACACTGATTGCGGATTATAATTTTTTCCATGTGGCTCCTGCGGTTTTCCTGCTCTTACAGTAGAGCTAGTCCTGGTTCCCCCTTCTTCATGCCGTCACCCCAGTCCAGGATGTGATTAAATGTTAGATCACTAAACTGCGTCCACAGATCAAGCGCTTTCTCCCTGTATTCCTCCCTCTCCGCAATCTCCTTCTACTCCTCCCTCTCTTCCTATGACTCCCCCATAGGAGGCTTACTTCTGCCCGGCTGGATATTTATAGTGCCTGTGTTGACATTGGACTCCGTGTTAGAGAAATAGCCACGGCTCAGAACCACAAGACAAATGGCAGACCCCGACGGGATGTGTTCTGGTGGAAAGCTAGTTAGCTTAGCCGAGACTAGGCTAGGGCAGGTGACCTAAGGGAGGGAGAGGATGTATGACCAGGCCACAGTATATTAGGATAAAACAGGTTTATATTGAATTTGTCAGAATGACTGAGGCACTAAAGAGATATTGGATGTCGACAGCTACTTCAGGTGTTTCATCAGTTGGCAGGGAGAGAAACAAAAAATGTGTCTGTTTCACCAATAGAGAATGGGTTCTGTCTTCAGAGTCAGGGGAAATGTTAGAAACTGAACTCCAATATATTACTGCATTATTCACCAGTGAGTCAAACTACATGGCTGATTGAAGTAAAGTGGTCCTCCTAAAGCTTCTAAGTCCCTCCAAATCTCATGGACGAGTAGGGACAGTCAAATGAGAATGTGTGGGGCTTTAGACAGGCAGCATCCATGAACTGGCCCCCGATGCAGAGCAGGTGCTGGCCCCCGATGCAGAGCAGGTGGTGGCTTTGATTAGGAAGCAGATCGTATAATCTCAGTGTGGGCTCCAAAACAGCTCATACACACACACACACACACACACACACACACACACACACACACACACACACACACACACACACACACACACACACACACACACACACACACACACACACACACACATACACACACACACAAACACACACACACACAAACCACATCCGAGGCATTGCCCTGTGACAAGATATCCACACTCAAAGCCCACAGGGCATATACTGGTTGAATCAACATTGTTTCCACTTAATTTCAATGAAATTACAATGAACCAACGTGGAATAGACGTTGAATTGAACACCCACGCAAACTGTACACCTCACACACACTCTTCATAGATATGGGGCCCATTCTGACAAGAGTCAAGTTGACTTGGCATTGGGCGGGCTGGGGCAATCCAAGAAAAGCAAAGTGGACCCACGAGACGGCTGAGGCTTTTGTGTTTGCAGAGTGTCACACTTCATCATGCGGGAAACCCATAACAGGGCCGGGAAGACATTTGAAGCTCGGGTGGGTGTGTGGGGATCGCATTTGTGGCTACCTCTGATGTCAGCTCCAATATTCTGATTGCAAGCTATTTCCTGGATTAAGATTGTGTTTGTCGGGCGCAAGTGAAGCCGTTCGCGGTATTGTATATCAGAGAGCAGACGTCTTCATTTCACTATCCCGCTAAGAGATCTGGGGATGATTCATTGGCAACAAGTAAAGTCCCAAGTGTTACAGTTGTTTAATGTTACATTTCTACAAAAAAGAGTGATAGAACTCCTACTATTATTGTGATGCCACAACTTTAGGTTAGTTATCAGCTGCCAGTTTTTACTGTGCAATTCATCTTCATATTTTTTAAATTCTGAAGTGGAATGATGAGTTTCTGTATTCTAGGCTGTCTATGCTTATGACAGTTACTTACGACAGAGTACACAGAGTAGTAAAGCATACGAAAAAAAGAAAACAAATCAGGAAGTATCATTAGTGTTCTTACCCAGGCTGATAATCAGGACAAGGCCTTTGAGGGTGTCTCTGTAAAACATTAAGGCTCTTGTGTACAAAATTGTGTTTGGCAGCATTCAGGTGACGGTAGGCACGTAGTAGTGCATGTCGTTTTCCCTGGCTGCCTTATAACTAGCAGAATGGTGTACTTTAATCGACCACATCCACTTGGCTGGCGCTTCACAAGGGGAACAGAACTGCACCCTTAATTTGATTCTGGTATTTTGGAAGGAAAATCAAAGACAATTAAAATCAGGAAAATATTCATAGAAAATCACATTTGTACTTAGGGATGCTTGGTCGAAACGTTTCTGTTTCTCTTGTGTTGAGAATGTCCACAGCTCATGATTAATGATAAGACGATAATTCATTAATTCAATGTATGTGATTGGCTCCCAGAATCCCTATACAATCCCTGTATGGGATAGGGTTCCCTTCGGATATGAATTAACATCCACATTTGTGCGGCATGGAGGATATTTGAGATGTATGAATGCAAGCCCCACCTAATCATATTCACAACAGCATCATCCCCTTCAAAATGAGTCTGAGGTTTTCCACACCAAAAACAGAGCTGGAGGAGACAAACACTGATAAACGCTTCACTCAAACCAATGATTTGAGAGCTTTCAGTGGAGGCAGAAAAAAGGGCGCCTTCAAGAAGGAAGACAATTTTCATCAACCTCACCCACTCGCATTTACAAAAGCATCGGCTTTTCCGCCAAATAAAATAAAGGTATAAAAGCAGGACATTTTCTGGGGGGATTTCCAGCAATCTCAATCATTGTTATCCAGCTGAGGGGCCTTTTTAAGCATCGCACTGAGATCAAACACAATTTGGATCACGTTTCCTCACATTTCTAATCAAGGGCGCATTAGCCTAAGACATTAATGAGTCTACTAATCCATTTGGGCCCCTCGTGGTAACAGTTAATTGTCTGTAAAAATGTGTACAGATCCCCATTTTGGTTGTTTACTAACTGATTTGGATGTGGTTTGGCCCTAAAGAGGCATCATTATGTTGATAGTGCATTGGAAAATGAGCCTCTTGATCGAGGAAACATCACAGTGGGGCTGAGTTAAAGATACACAGAGCTGCTTTCAAAATGTCTGTCTTTCTCTCTCACATTAAACTGTCAAATAAACATCAACAATGTTTTGGAACACTGCCACAATATTCAACCAATGACCCCTTGGTGAATATTAAATAATTTCTTTCAAAGTTTCTATAAGAGCTCACAAGCTGTACAGACACTATGTGAGGGGTATGAGTAGTGTGTGCTGCTGAACTCAAATAGGAACTCAAATTGATCCCTGCCAGGTAGGCTAAATGCTGTGATGTTGTTTGGAGAGTTTCAACCACTGATATGCCTTAGTGAGGCCTGAGTCTGAGAGAGCAGGGAGTTCAACACAAACAGACCGCCAGGTGTTCTGGTTTTGGACCCTCAGCTTCTCATTGGCCAGGGGGATACACTAGGCTTGATCTGGCAGCTAATCACAAGCCGCTTCTGCTTTGTGTTTGTGGCCTCATGAAGAATTGGAACCCAAATTGAGTTCTGCACAAAGTCAGAATCTAGACTCTGGAATGGCTTGAGTTTGAGCAGAGCACACTTCAGGAAGGTTACTGATACACACTAATGTAAGGGGAAATGGTTATTCAAATATGTGCACCGGGAGAAGAATAGAACCTGACTCTATTCTCTTACTGTGAATGTTTGGAAATGAAGTCTGCCCCCTGAGAAAATACAATCATTTCAAACGCTTTAAAGAGTTCAGTTTCATTGCACAGCTGACTTCATTGCACAGCTGACCTACAACATTGTTTGTCATTCCCTTGTATATCCTTTGATATTTCTAATAAATGTGTTATTTCTGTTTTCTAGTTACGCACTTTTTTTTGTCATTAGTCTAGTGATGATATATTATTAAAACAAAATGCAAATTGATTTGGTACCTATGTATAAATTGAATCCTTACACTAAGGTACACATGTTACTATTATTTCCCTATTTCGAGCATCGGTGTAGTATAGGGACTGTCTATTGAAAAGTATACAAAGAGAAAGGTGTGTTTATGTTCTTGCCCCTCCATGTGCAACCTTGAGTGGCCCGTCCTGGCTCTTCATTTATCGGCCCGTGATTTCAGCCTTACTTTCTCATTACACCGAAAGATTTTTGTGTCCTTGTTTTGTGTAATATGTGTAAATCACTTGTCGTAATTCGCATGCTCTTTTAAGGAAAGGCCAATGGTGCCATTTCCTCCGCCTTGCTTCCATATTTATGCGTCTCGTACTCACGTCATTGCCTATGTCTTGGTTGCACGACCCATCAACACTTTTTATCCCCCTCGCAACAACAAAAATGGCATAAAACACTCTTTTATGCCTAAAAAACAGAACACACTTCTTTATTGATTTGTCTGGATAATAAACTACTTAATAAACTACAGCTGATAAGTGAGGTAATTTGCATTGTTCAGAGCCGATGGGCATTATTGGGAAATGACCAGAAGCAATGAAGCTGTGTGGTGACGAATTACCAACACAATTGGAATATTGGTGCTGATATATTTATGAGTTTATAAAACTGAAGGACTAACAGAGCCATTGGGCGGTGTCCTTTTGGAGAAAGGGCAGCTTTTCAACTGAGAAGGCTAAGAAAATACAGGCGGCAAGTACCATTTTCACATAATAATACCTTGTTTATAGTGTATATTGATTACATTTAATCAAAATCGTATTAATTTATCGATTTATTCACAATCAGAAAAAAAGTTCAAAGGCAATATTAAATCATTTCCACCCTGCATTTGCAGACTGTATTTGCATGCTAAAATCAATTGGAATGATTTTAGTAATGCAATCATTCGCCTTAACACAAGGATGACACTACCAGTGGCCTCTAGCCTACTACTGTATGTATTTCAGTGTCTGCACCACCAGGCGATACCTACACACTCACAGGGTATGGAAGGATTTCTTTAAGGGTGAAAGGAGCTCATCCTCAGGTCTGAGGCTTTGCTCCGCTTTTAAAAAGCAATAACAGAACAAGAGAAAGGAACATAGAAAAAGCAGTGGGTTGAGGAGATGTCTTCTTCAATTTTGTACATTCAGACAAAATCAGTTGCATTTGGCCTGCTTAGGGGCAGAAGGTGAGGGAAACGCCCCAGCAGTGCAATTATTCTACTCTGGCACAACAACAGATAGCAAAAAGAGCATCAAAAGGTTTCCCTAAGCCACAGCCTTCCCCCAGGGAAAAAGCACAACCTGTGTGAATACCATAGCTGGATGTTTGGTTTGGACTGTCTGTCTCTATGGCTACACGTTTATGGGGCGAGCGGGTGAGGGGTTTTATTTTCTGGACTTGTCTTGTGCTATACCCCTTTCAACCTATTTGTGGAATTTTTTAAATAGGCTAATGACTAATAATATAATGAAGCAATAAGGCATGACAACCCAGGGATTATTGTGAATAACACAGCAGGCCTGTACTAAACAATTAACACACTCAAAATGAATCATTTAAGTGAACATTGAAACAAATCATCAAATAAAATTGTATTTGTCACTTACACATGGTTAGTAGATGTTAATGTGAGTGTAGCGAAATGCTTGTTCTTCTAGTTCCGACAGTGCAGTAATATCTAACAAGTAATCTAACAATTCCCCAACAACTACCTGATACACACAAATCGAAAGGGGTGAATGAGAATATGTACATATAAGTATATGGATGAGCGATGGCTGAGCGGCAGTAGGCAAGGTGCAGTAGATGGTATAAAATACAGTATATACATCTGATATGAGTAATGTAAGATATGTAAACATTACTAAAGTGTCATTATTTAGAGTGGCATTGTATAAAGTTACTAGTGATCAATTTATTAAAGTGGCCAGTGATTGGGTCTCAATGTGGGCAGCAGCCTCTCTGAGTTAGTGATTGCTGTTGAGCAGTCTGATGGCCTTGAGATCGAAGCTGTTTTTCAGTCTCTCAGCCCCAGCTTTGATGCACCTGTACTGACCTCGCCTTCTGGATGGTAGCAGTGTAAACAGGCAGTGGCTCAGGTGGTTGATGATCTTTTTGGCCTTCCTGTGACATCGGGTGCTGTAGGTGTCATGGAGGGCAGGTAGTTTGCTCCCAGTGATGCATTGTGCACACCACCCTCTGGAGAGCCTTTTTTAAAATAGTATTTTTTAAAACTTTTATTTAACTAGGCAAGTCAGCTAAGAACAAATTCTTATTTTCAATGACGGCCTAGGAACAGTGGGTTAACTGACGTGTTCAGGGGCAGAAGGACAGATTTTCACATTGTCAGCGCAGGGATTCAATGTTGCAACCTTTTGGTTACTAGTCCAACGCTCTAACCACTAGGCTACCTGCTTCCCCTGCCGCTGTTGCGCCTTCTTCACCACACTGTTTGTGTGGGTGAACCATTTCAGTTTGTCTGTGATGTGTAGGTGAGGAAGTTATTTTGAGCTTGTGTCAATTTACCAGGAGGGCAATGTATGCCAAACAAAATCCATTGATTTCAAAGTTTAACAAACCATACAACTCTATGCACAAGGACTACTTGTAACAATTTACACAGAACATTTGACCAATTTTTTAAAATTTGAAGAGCAGTGCAGACGCAAAGTTTGGTAACAGAATGATGGAACCAACAGCACAAACCGTGATACAAGCTTTGCATCTGAGCTGTACTTCAAGGACATTTGTTTTTGTCAAATGTTCTGTGTAAATTGTTAAAAGTAGTCCTTGTGCATAGAGTTGTATGGTTTGTTAAACTTTGAAATCAATGGAAATTTATTGGCATACATCTTAAAGTGAACAATCTGAAATATCAGCGTAATTCAGTTACTGTGGAATTGCAGTGGGGAAAACTGAAGGGGTCATTAACTAATTCAGCCAAAGAGTTTGGGATGGGCGTCTTTGGTTGACTTTCTCATCACAACACATGCACAATCAGCATCTCCACATTTGGTTGATCACCAAACAGTCCTACAGAAAACGCAAATCTATTAGTTATATTGTAGTATAACATGTTATCAGCTCATCTGTAGACCTTCAGGACTGTAGAAACTTGCACCCACGGACATATATATATAGGAGAGCTATATATATATATATATATATATATATATATATATATATATATATATATATAGGAGAGCTATATATATATATATATATAGGAGAGCTATATATATATATATGTTGTTGTTGTTTTTAAATATTACCGAGCAGTGCTCATTGTAATAAATGTTTTATTTTAAATCAGGCACCCCACAGGATAGCTTCATTCATAAAGGTCCTTTCATCCAGGAAGTGCTTGCTCACATGAGTTTTTGTGTATATGTCGAACTGCTGCTGTGACTGGTTGCTATGCTGTACACATATTCAGAGTAAACGAAACATAGATAACATTATCCGATTATGCATTTAGTAACTGTTTATGTCTACAGAAATATTGCATAAAGAAAATGAAAGTAGTCGCGTTGATAAGGTAAACCTAAATCATTGCTGTCACAGCTCTCCTGTTCTATCTACGTTTTCTAGCTAGCTATCTGAGAAGGATGTGTTGCTTGCTAACTAGATATATATATCCTGTACTTTGTATTTTCGTTTAAGATGACGTGTGGGGGAAATAGCAGGCATCGTTATTCGTTACAGAAATAAAAGTTCATAATTATTCTGAATAGAATGTTAGAACTAAAGGAAATCACCCTAATAATCGTATGTTTCTGATCATAGTGACAGTGATACGGCAATTTACATAGTTGCACCTTCATGTAGTGAATGCATTCATCCCTCTGACTGTATTGTTGCAGTGGGGGCAAAGACAGCTGTTATAACATGATGCAATGTGTTGCTGCTGGGCACCAGATAGTAGCGCTGGCCAACCTGCGTCCTGCTAACAAGGGTGAGATGTCTTACCTGTTTTTCCTCCTGTATGTGTGGGTACTTAAAACAAAATTCAAATATTGGTCAATGTTTCCCCTAAGAGATGTGCCTTGCCAAAGTGGAAGAGTAATACTGTAAATGAATGAACTTCTGTTATCCATCCCCTGTGTTAGATGAGTTGGACAGCTACATGTATCAGACGGTGGGGCACCAGGCCATAGACCTGTATGCTGAGGCTATGGATCTGCCCCTGTACCGACGCACCATCCAGGGCTCCAGCCTCGACACTGGGAGAGACTACAGCCAGACAGAGGGAGACGAAGTGGAAGACCTCTACCACCTACTGAACATGGTTCAGGTAAATCTCAACATGGAGGAGTGAGTGGTGACTTGGGGACAGATAAGAGGAGTTGCATTGCTAGTGTTTTAGCAAGATGAGGCAACAGCAAATTAGTTTGCTGAAGAGACTATAAGACCAACCTATTTACTCTGCAATCAATTCTTAGAAGTAGCCTAGTCTGTTGATATCAAGGACCCTCTTTATACAATGCCATACAGTCTCATCAGACATACTCGTGACTACACTTCAAGGTTCAGAGAGAGCTATGCTAAGCTACATGACATTTGTCACAGTCTATGAGCCAACTATCAGCCTATCATCACTCTCTGGTATAGGGAGGTCTGATGGTAGTGGTGTGGTATAGGGAGGTTATCTGACGGTAGTGGTGTGGTATAGGGAGGTTATCTAATGGTAGTGGTGTGATATAGGGAGGTTATCTGACGGTAGTGGTGTGGTATAGGGAGGTTATCTAACGGTAGTGGTGTGGTATAGGGAGGTTATCTAACGGTAGTGGTGTGGTATAGGGAGGTTATCTGATGGTAGTGGTGTGGTATAAGGAGGTTATCTAACGGTAGTGGTGTGGTATAGGGAGGTTATCTGATGGTAGTGGTGTGGTATAGGGGGGTTATCTGATGGTAGTGGTGTGGTATAGGGAGGTTGTCTAATGGTAGTGGTGTGGTATAGGGAGGTTATCTGATGGTAGTGGTGTGGTATAGGGAGGTTATCTGACGGTAGTGGTGTGGTATAGGGAGGTTATCTGACTGTAGTGGTGTGGTATAGGGAGGTTATCTGACGGTAGTGGTGTGGTATAGGGAGGTTATCTGATGGTAGTGGTGTGGTATAGGGAGGTTATCTAACGGTAGTGGTGTGGTACAGGCAGGTTATCTAATTGTGGTGTGGTACAGGCAGGTTATCTAATTCTGTTGTGGTATAGGGAGGTTATCTAATGGTAGTGGTGTGGTGTAGGCAGGTTATCTAATTGTGTTGTGGTATAGGGAGGTTATCTGATGGTGTGGTGTGGTACAGGCAGGTTATCTAATTGTGTTGTGGTATAGGTAGGTTATCTGATGGTGTGGTGTGGTACAGGCAGGTTATCTAATTGTGTTGTGGTACAGGCAGGTTATCTAATGGTAGTGGTGTGGTGTAGGCAGGTTATCTAATTGTGTTGTGGTATAGGGAGGTTATCTAATGGTAGTGGTGTGGTGTAGGCAGGTTATCTAATTGTGTTGTGGTATAGGGAGGTTATCTGATGGTGTGTTGGGGTACAGGCAGGTTATCTAATTGTGTTGTGGTATAGGTAGGTTATCTGACGGACGGTAGTGGTGTGGTATAGGGAGGTTATCTAATTGTGTTGTGGTACAGGCAGGTTATCTAATTGTGTTGTGGTGTGGCATAGGGGGATTATCTGACGGTCGTGGTGTGGTATATGTAGGTTATCTGATGGTGTGGTGTGGTACAGGCAGGTTATCTAATTGTGTTGTGGTGTGCTATAGGGAGATTATCTGACGGACGGTAGTCCGGGGTTGCAAGTGTGTTCAACACACTCCTGGCAGATAAAGCTTACCTGACAGGAGAAAGCTACCTGGACACACAGTCACTCTTCAGGAGAAAAGCTCTCCCCCTGTCAGCACAAACAGCCTGTCTACGTGTACTTGATCCAACGTAGCTAACACCTTTTTCTCTTGCCAATCTCACACGCACAAGAGCAGCATCAAATTTATAGGGGCTTGCTTTCTGGTTTCTGTTTCTCTCTCTCTGTCTCTCTCTGTCTCTCTGTCTCTCTCTCTCTCTCTCTCCCTCGCTCAGTCTCTCTCTGTCTCTCTCCCTCGCTCATTATCTCTCTCTCTGTCTCTCTCTCGGTCTCTCCCTCGCTCTGTCTCTCTCTCTCTCTCTCTCTCTCTCTGTCTCTCTGTGTGTGTCTCTCTCTCTCTCTCTGTCTCTCTGTCTCTGTCTGTCTCTTGCTCTCTCTCTCTCTCTCTCT
This sequence comes from Oncorhynchus tshawytscha, assembly GCF_018296145.1. Taxonomy (NCBI): domain Eukaryota; kingdom Metazoa; phylum Chordata; class Actinopteri; order Salmoniformes; family Salmonidae; genus Oncorhynchus; species Oncorhynchus tshawytscha. The sequence goes on from NC_056439.1 coordinate 27,197,852, forward strand.
TTATATACATATATATTTTATTTTGACTATTTTCTAAATTGTAGAATAGTAGTGAAGACATGAAAACTATGAAATAACGCTTATGGAATCATGTAGTAACCAAAAAAATGTTAAACAAATCCAAATGTATTTCATATTTGAGATTCTTCAAAGTAGCCACCCTTTGCCAGCTTTGCACACTCTTGGCATTCTCTCAACCAGCTTCACCTGGAATGTGTTTTCAAGAGTCTTGAAGGAGTTCCCACATATATGCTGACACCCCTGTTTTTAATACCTTTCAATATGTCACTTTGTGAGGATAACTGCTCTGAGCCGTTTCCCCCAAAACAATATAAATTGGAGAACACATTGGGAGGGATCTTAGACCATTCCTCCATTCAGAATCCTTCTAGATCCTTAATATCCTTTGTTTGTGCTTATGGACTGCGCTCTTCATTTCAAACCACAGGTTTTCAATGGGTTTCAAGTTCCGGAGACTGAAATGGCCTTTGCAAAATGTTGATTTTGTAGCCAATTAACCATTTCTTTGTGGATTTTGATGTGTGCTTGGGTTTATTGTCTTGTTGGAAGTTCCACTTGTGACCAATTTTCAACCTCCTGACAAAGGCAACCAGGTTTTTGGCAAAAATATGCTGGTACTGGCCTGGGTAAAGTTCATAATGCCGTTGACCTTAACAAGGGCCCCAGGACCAGTGGAATCAAAATAGCACCATAACATCAAAGATCCACCATAGTTTTCAGTAGGTATGGGGGTTATTTTCAATTTATGTATTCATTTCGACATCAAACCCACCACTGGTGTGCTTGACCAAAGAGCTCTATTTTCTTTCTCTCTCTATCTCAGTGTCATTATTCTCACAAGGGGAGGGTACTATACTTTTGAAAAAAGGGGTGTTAGTAAGTTGACCCCTATCTGTTTGAATTTATTTTATTAATTGTTAAAAAAAATCTCTTTCTCTGAGCAATTTTAGAAAATAATATATACATAAAAAAAAAAGAGTATACAATATTGGTCAGTATTTGCATGATTTATTTTATACAGTCTTTTTTGCTCATCTTTATCAAACAATAGTGTCAATAATTATGGACCCCATTGTATGTGTCATAGCCTTACACCCCTCACCCTACTCTTTACACCCCTCACCCTATTCTGTCCCTGGTCTGTGATGGCTGGCTCTGGGATTGCTAGGTTTTGCTAATTTCCTATTTCCAGGGCAGGGCTGACGTGACCCTGTCCCTTGTTAGGGCCAAAGGCCAGGCCAACAGGGCCCAGCAGACAGCCAGTCCTCACTGTGTTTACCTCTCTCACAGTTAACCATGGAGGGCACAGACCTGCAACCTAGAGCCCAACCGATATATTGGTTCACCGATATTATTGGCTGATATTGGCCTTTTACAGATATATTGGTACCTGATGATAATTTGATAAATAAGATGAAAAAAGGGAATTACATGCTGATCTGAACACTTGTGGTCATTCTCTTTGTGTCATTGTTGTCACAAAGTATGAAATCAACATTTGAAGCTTAGTTATTGTTCAATTGCTCTTCTGGATGGCAATTTATTAGAATTCAGTGTGGAAAAATGACACTTTTTCATTTCCTCGCTGTAAAACAGTATATCGGCAGATACAGTGCCATGAAAAATTATACTTCACATTTCTTCACATTCACATTCTTCACATTTCATTGTGTTACAAAGTAGGATTAAATGATTTAATTGGAAAAATACACAAAAAGCTTTAATGTCAAAGTGGAAGTTTTTGACAAATAAAAAATTCAGAACTACAATATAGTTGTTGCGTAAGTATTCAGCCCCTTTGTTTATGCAAACATATATTAGTTCAGGAGTATAATCTGGCTGAACAAATCACATAATAAATTACATGTACTCACTGTGTGAGATAATATGTGTTGGCATGATTTTTGAACATCTGTAAGGTCCCTCAGTCAAGTATTGAATTTCAAGCACAGATTAAACTACAAAGACCAGGGAGCTTTTTGAAAGCCTCATAAAGAAGGGCAGTGATTGGTAGATGGGTAACAATAACAAATCCGACATTTGAGTATCTCGTTAAGCATGGTCAAGTTAATAATTACGCTGTGGATTATATATTAAATCACCCAAACACATCAAAGATGCAGTCCTTCCTTCTGAACTGAGCTGCAGTACAGGAATGAATGTTACCATGAGGCAATTGGTGATTTTCAAAACAGCTACAGGGTCTGTGATGGTAGAAAACTGAGGATGGATCAACAACATTGTAGTGACTCCACAATAATGACCTAAATGACAGAGTGGAAAGAAGAATACAAATATACAATTTGCAAGGTGCTGTATATCAGTATCGTTAAGTTTTGTATTTAAGTAAAGAGCAATACTCACTCTCCATGCAATTTTTCTTCAGAAATATGTTTTCTAATTGGTGTGGTTTGTTATCGCACCCTATTATGAGATTTACATTGATAATCAGATACGTTTGTTTAGTTAGTGAATTTTCTGTATCCAGCCTATATTTTTGAAGTATCTCTCTGTATGTCAGTTATGGGTTCTGTGAAAGTACAATCGCTTCCTCTTGAATATCCAGTTGATTCAAAGGTGTGTTTTTTATTCACCTTAGGTTTAGTGCTGAGTTTGATTGTGTTGCAGCGAAGAGGAGTCCGATAATTAGCTGTTAAATCACCCTCACAGGAAAAGAGCAGTTTTAGCATATAAAATGTGTTCTGTTTTGGAAGTGTGATATTTTGAAAGATTCATCCTAGCAGTTTGAATTAATTAGATGTTATTAAAATCTATTTGGCAAATGACACTTGAACATAGATGAAAGCATTTTTTTTTGAAACTGTGATGAATCTGAGTAAATCTGTTTTTCTTCCTCCCTCTTCTCTTTAAATCCTTGAAGTTCCACAACTCTGCTCATAACATGAGCCAACAGTGCCACCTATGGACCAATCCCATGCTTTGCCTAACCAAACCAAACTCACAACTCCCTTCGGTCTCTCACATGGGATAATTTTCAGTGGAAACATTGTCAATGGGAGAAAAATGCCCAATTATGATATCCCCCCCCAATCCCAACAGTGGTGATAATCGCAGAGTGACAATGTGCCCTCTTGCCTAGCCCCCTGATGCGCGTCTGTGTATGGTCCGCTCTCTGTGAAGTGTGTAACCCGATAGACACGCGAGCCATAACATACCCCGGCCCATCCTGCCATGGCTTTGATCTTTGAACCTGGCCTTTGAGGAGGAAAAATAACTGTCTTCTCAGAGGCAGAGGGGATCTTTCACTCCGTCCTCAGCGTGTGTGTGTGTGTGTGTGTGTGTGTGTGTGTGTGTGTGTGTGTGTGTGCTGATTATAAAGCTGTCTGACGCCCACAGATCTAATGGCTCCTTTCCCCTGCCCTGCCTAGCATATGTCTCATAAATCAGACCACAGATTGAATGTCAGCATGTCACTCTCTATCTTATATCTCACCGTGAGGGGTTCAGTGTTTTGAGAGGAAATCGTTTTGATGTCAAAATGTCTGTTCAGTTTAGAACTAAACATTTAAAATCCATAACTTGTATAATGCATGGATGATGTTTCCATACGTTTTTCTGTAATATTCTTGTCCAGTAAATGGATGGAGCATACAGCATTAATAACATACAATCAGGTGAAGTTATGATTCTTCTCCATTCATTTCTGTAACCAGAGCTTTTGCCCTGGCCTCACCTTCGCCTGTCCTCCTGTCCTGTACATCAATACTGTACATGCTGTGGAGGGCGGTTGGCTTGGCCATGCTGCCGTGATTAAGATCAACAGTGTCAGCCACCCCTGGCTGAAACGCCTACCCCCCCCCACCCACACCCCCCACCCCCTCCCTGCAGGCCTGGGGAAAGGTTCATATTAGTCATCTCACATCCCTCAAGTTCTTCATCCCCTCTTTTCTGCTCTGACACACTGGCTCTTTATGCCTGGTGACACTGTGCGAGAGAACAGGAGAGGAGGAGGAGGATGAGGAGAGGGAGGGAGGCAGGGAGAGTGTCCCTTGAAGGATAGGTCAGAGGCCCCAGGTTACGTAATAGTATGTTTCTATCTTCATCCTCCACACATGGTGCTATAAGCATTAGCTTCTATCTCTAATATCCTGGCTTGTTCAAACTTCACATACTGCAGTCTGCACAGGAATGAAGACTATTTCCCCTCAATCCCCTTGCAACTAGATAATTTTTTTGCAATAAAATAAATATTTATACTTTTTAAATTATATAAATGAAAAGGGTGTTACTCTATCTCTGTTTTTTATGTTAGTTCTCTTGACAGCACATTTAAAGCATTATTGGTTTCTCTCCACTAGTATGTTAAGGAAACAAAAATGTGAAGAACTTGGATAGAAATAGAACGATTGTCACGTTCTGATCTTTATTTCCTTTGTTTTGTCTTTATTTAGTATGGTCAGGGCGTGAGTTGGGGTGGGCAGTCTATGTGTGTTTTTCTATGTTGGGGTTTTGAGTTCAGCCTAGTATGTTTCTCAATCAGAGGCAGGTGTCGTTAGTTGTCTCTGATTGAGAATCATACTTAGGTAGCCTGGGTTTCACTTTTGAGTTGTGGGTGTTTGTTTCTGTGTGAGTGTTTGTTGCCACACGGTACTGTTTCGGTTTCGTTCGTTTCACGTTTATTGTTTTGTAGTGTTCAGTTTATGTCTTTAAATAAACATTATGGACACTTACCACCCTGCGCATTGGTCCCCCGATCCTTCTCGCCACTCCTCCTCAGAAGAGGAGGAAGAATGCCGTTACAAAGATGTCAACTGCAGTTCAATGACCCTGCGACCTCTGAACTAATCAGTGAAAACAAAAGGTTCCAGCTCATTAGGCTGATGTGGAACAATAGACGATATTAATACCTAGGCTTTTCATTATGAACCGTCTAATTAGCAGCAACATTTCTGTCACATTCCTGCCCTGGCTCTGTGTTGGATGAAATGTTACATTCAGATCTTATTTCCTGCCATGTAATTAATCAGGCTTTTCAGGAACACAATGCTTTCAAACATGGTTATTACTGAGTGATAGCCTATCCCAGGGCGGAGTAGGCTACTTTTTTTCCTTCCCTTTTTATCAAGCCAAATGCTCAAGATGTCACGGAAAAATACTGGTGAGCGCCAGGCTCCAGTCCCCTTTGGCCTTTGTAGATGTTCAAACATTCCCTTCTGTTGGTGCGTGTTAAAACACCACATTTCTTGTGAGATAATCCCTGTGTTAAACACACAGACACACTCCCCATCCCAGCGTCACCCTCCACCCTCCACTCCATTATCGACAGCAGCCGGCTGGGCTGGGCCCTCCGAGATTGGAGGGGGGAGTCGACCGTACGTCCACAAGTCCAAACATAATTTTTCTCTGTTTTACCCCTCTCTCTCTCTCTCTCTCTCTCTTCATATCTGGATTCTATTGTGTTGTCGTCATAGCCTTTTCAGAAGCCTTTAGAAGCCTGGTGTTGCGTTGCTGCAGGTGCCATAGTGGAGAGGTCCTGCTGTGAGGTGTAGAAGAGAGGAGAAAAGGAGGAGAGGAAAGAAGAATGGAACAGGTGGAAGAGTCTGGTGTTGAACTTGGAGCCCTGTGTTATCGATTAGGGGGCCAAAGTGTTAGGAGTCAGTTGCTACAAAGCACAGCGGTGTGTTGTGAGGGTAGAAAATCACACACACCCCTACATCCTTACCAGCACAGTGGCGTGTTAGGCACATGGGGGCTCAAAGAAAATTGATTTCTTTAAAAAGCTGCTTAATGCATAAATCACGACTGGTGAGGTCACAGAGAGTCTTTATGAGATAGGATCAATAAGAAGACTAATGTGAGAGTCCTGTACCTGTGATGTGGGGCAAAGATGCATTTTCTTCCCCTTTCTCAGAGGTATAATTAGTGGTGTGGTAGAAGCATTAACATACCTGTATTCCCTTACAATGGATAATGCTCTTCAAAAGTTAATTGATATATCCCAATTAGTTTCATGCTTTTTTCAGGACAAGTGTAGGCTGGCTGTGTGTCTAGTCTAGCTTGTCTCATGTTCTTCTAATGAGGCTAGTAGCATTGCCTAGATTCCTGTTAAACTAGAGTACAGCCAGGCACTCACTGCCTCGGTCTCCTTCTAGCTGTGATAACCCATTGTGATCTTTTCCTTTGGTCTGAGACTGACTGCTGACTGGAACAGTGACAGTCAGTGGGGTGAGATTGTGGGTTGTTTTGCACACGAGGAAGGATAGCATTACCGTTGAGATAATGGGCGTCTGTATTGTTCTCGCCCCTGTGTGGAAGTGGCGGGACAGGATCTATTAGAACCAGGCACGTTTCCCTCAGACCCAACCGACATAGCTAACGGAACAGTCAGTCCCACACAAACATTAGATAAAGAGCCTAGCCTGAAGCCTTTGTAATTTGTTTGTATTTTTCTGCTTAATGTACTTTGCTCAATCTTGTTTAGTGATGATGGAAACAGATAGCCTTATCTTGGCTTGCCAAGGGCAGGAGCTGCTAAGGCTGGTTGGGTGAACATTGTTCCAAATGGAGGATTTTCCCCCTGGCCACAGAGATGGATTGTAGACATAGCTCAGAGTTATTTGCATCAGATTGCTCAGGACTAGGCTAATATTTTCTTTTGGGCACTCTGTTTAAGAGTGGATGTTACACTTACTTTCATGGATAGTGTGTGTGTGTGTGTGTGTGTGTGTGTGTGTGTGTGTGTGTGTGTGTGTGTGTGTGTGTGTGTGTGTGTGTGTGTGTGTGTGTGTGTGTGTGTGTGTGTGTGTGTGTGTGTGTGTGTGTGTGTGTGTGTGTGTGTGTGTGTGTGTGAGTAGACTGAGTCACTCACACATGGTGTTCTGAGTTGTTTGATTGGTTAAACCACCAGGGAGTCTGAGAGTTGATCATTTTCTGTTGCTTTTTTCACTGCCCTTTTCTCCAGTTTCCCTCTGAGATCCACTGATAAAAGAAGAGTTAATCACACTCGTGAAAAGTAATGATCCATTAGCATAAATCAGACCCTCATTGCTTCATTATCAGTTCTCAGCCATTTCAACAATTTGACGAGAGATCTGGCTAAATAATAAAAAGTCATTGGAACAGAGACCGTCCGTCTAAAACAACAGCCGTTTCACACAGATACAAAAACACTCAGAGGCTCCTTAGCCCAGAGTGGTCGGCGAGCACCCTGTTGTGAAGAAGTCATTCACCTTTTTATAGCTAGCTGCCTGTCGTCGGTCAGGCCCAGAAGTGTCTCAGTCTGCCTTTCCCTCCTCCCTCCCTCTTGTCTGAACGACCCGGTGGCTGAGGGTCAGTCGAATAGCTCTTAGTCAGTCAAATCCCACCAACCATCTCTCCGAAAATTAAGCAGACTTTGACTTTTATGTTTTGTTTTGCAAAGCATTCCCTGAAATAAATATTTGTGGCAGCCCCCGTGCCTCCTGCAGCTAAAGCCATAACCAGCAGAAGAAAAACACTGTCTGGAGTCTGGAGTGTGTAAAACCTGCATCACAGTCAGATTTCCCCCCTCTCTCTCTGAAGAGGGAGGGGGCTGGGAGACTACCACGATGTCTGAGGCCCAGAACGTGAAGGGAGGACAAGTGGTCCCGAGATGTTTGGTTGTATCCTGACTGAGTTTTTTCCCAATTGACAACCTCAGCAAGAAAGCATTTGCATCTTTGGAGTGGAGCCGGATGGAGAGGAGCACGTGAAGGCTTGTTGTTGAGTGACACCGGTTGCCATGGTGCGTTATGATTCTTTATGAACCCTCCTGCAATCTCGCTGGCTGGAAGCTTCCCAGATATCCGTCTCCCTGTCTTGGTGTCTCAGACAGTCCCACCTCACCTCAGCCAACTGAGAATGTTTCAGTGACAGAGGAAGGATTAAGGTTTGTTTTATGCCCTACGGAAAAGGAGAGTCACGTCAGGCATTTGTTTATCAGGGCATGTTGTCCTGATTCTTTCTGGAGGGATGCAGATGGAGATGCAGGCTGTCTGGAACTGGTTGCAACATATCCTGTGCTGACCTGAAAATTCTCCATTTTGATCTCTTATTCGTAAATTGCAAGGATTCATAAAAAAAAGAGTTGATAAACCCCTATACCTTTTCCCACAGCTTGCTTCCCAGCGTTTAGTTAGTTTTCCATGCATGTTGATATGGAAACCCTTCTTGGCCCTGTTTGCTGCTGAATCCAAGGCTTTGTGCTTGGTTTGGCTCAGGCTCTCTGCCTGCCTGCCTGCCTGCCTGCCTGGCTGTCTGACGTCTGGGCCTCTGTTTACGTAACCATATATATTTAAGAGGAAACTCGTGAAACGTTAATCTCTCTACTTTTTAACCCTGATGAAATTCTACGTTTTCCAGCTGTGCGGTGTGGCATATTTATGCACCGGCCCTATCGGTGAACACAGCTCTGTCACTGTTAATGAATCACAGCACTGCGAGTGTGTGTGTGTGTGTGTGTGTGTGTGTGTGTGTGTGTGTGTGTGTGCGCGCGCGCGCACGCACTGCCGGCTAGAAGACTCAACAGTAACAAGCTGAAATGGCCCTCCTAAAAAGCTCTCCCCTGTCTACAAACACCTCAGTGTGATTGTGGTGACAGTGAAGTGTTGCGTCTTCTTTTCCTCCAGAATCCAGCCCATAACAGTCTGGTCATCGTTCTGAGGCTGATAGGCGTCACTCATTGTGGTGACAGTGAAGTGTTGCGTCTTCTTTTCCTCCAGAATCCAGCCCATAACAGTCTGGTCATCGTTCTGAGGCTGATAGGCGTCACTCATTGTGGTGACAGTGACGAGACAATGGACGATGTCATATCCCTCTATTCAGACCACACCTGGCATTAGAGACCTCTCTGACGACCCCCCCCTCTTATGAAACTCACTGACTCACTCTGTCCCACATCATCCCTGGGACTCGCCTGGACCGTGTACAAGGCCGGCTATATGAACATATAGTTTTTTTTCATCCGCTCTTTTCTTTACTGTTGAGGAATGACGCATGGTGTGTCATGGAGGGAACACAACTGTGAACACAAAGGAAGGGCCTGTCTGTCAACAGCTGCTCCTAACAGCCAGCTTCTCCAATTTACAGAAGGAAACATCTCAGAGTCTGAACCACTGAAAAGGTTTTAGTTTGAGTATGTTTTACGAAGATGTTCACAAAGACAGTATTCCCTATGGACAGTTTTTAAGTTATTATTGTTATATATGGTTACGTAAACAGTGGTCCACATTTGGGATGATAAACCTCACCACCGTGCATATTGTGGTTGTTAGTATTTGTGCAAATGTTCTTGTTGGTATACCATAATATACACCCAAATCAGGGTCAAGGTTTTAGTCTTCCATGTCCATATTGTTTCAAGTTTTAATGTCACATGTACAAGTACAGTTAAATGCCTTTCTTGCAGCTCTAACCTCAACAATGCAGTAATCAATCATGTAATACTAATAATAACAATGTAGAACAAAGACACACTATATAAACATAAGAGATAAGAACATGATAAAGTAAGTAAGCACCGCCGATAAATCCACGATAATTGAGAATTTCAATAAGCATTTTTCTACGGCTGGCCATGCTTTCCACCTGGCCACCCCTACCCTGGTCAACACTGCACTCCCCCACAGCAACTTGCCCAAGTCTCCCCTATTTCTCCTTCACCCAAATCCAGATAGCTGATGTTCTGAAAGAGCTGCAAAATATGGACCCCTACAAATCAGCAGGACTAGACAATCTGGATCCTCTTTCTAAAATGATCAGCTGACATTGTTGCAACCCCTATTACTAGCCTGTTCAACCTCTTTCATATAGTCTGAGATCCACAAAGATTGGAAAGCTGCTGTGGTCATTCCCCTCTTCAAAGGGGGAGACACTCTAGACCCAAACTGCTACAGACATATATCTATCCTACCCTGCCTTTCTAAGGTCTTTGAAAGCTAAGTTAACAAACAGATCACCGACAATTTCGAATCCCACCTTACCTTCTCCGCTATGTAATCTGGTTTCCGAGCTGGTCATGGGTGCACCTCAGCCACGCTCAAGGTCCTAAACGATATCACAACCTCCATCGATAAGAGGCAATACTGTGCAGCTGTATTCATAGACCTGGCCAAAGCTTTCAACTCTGTCAATCACTGCATTCTTATCGGCAGCCTCAACAGCCTTGGTTTCTCAAATGACTGCCTCGCCTGGTTCACCAACTACTTCTCAGATAGAGTTCAGTGTGTCAAATCGGAGGGCCTGTTGTCCGCACCTTTGGCAGTCTCTATGGGGTGCCACAGGGTTCAATTTTTGGGCCGACTCTTTTCTCTGTATACATCAAGACAATCTTCAATGACATACAACTCTCCTTCCATGGCCTCCAACTGTTCTTAAATGCAAGTAAAACTAAATGCATGCTCTTCAACCAATCGCTACCAGCACCTGCCCGCCCGTCCAGCATCACTACTCTGTACGGTTCTGACTTAGAATATGTGGACATCCACAAATACCTAGGTGTCTGGTTAGACTGTAAACTCTCCTTCCAGACTCACATTAAGCATCTCCAATCCAAAATTAAATCTAGAAACGGCTTCCTATTTCGCAACAAAGCCTCCTTCACTCATGCTGCCAAACATACCCTTGTAAAACTGACTATCCTACCAATCCTTGACATCGGCGATGTCATTTACAAAATAGCCTCCAACACTCTACTCAGCAAATTGGATGCAGTCTATCACAGTGCCATCTGTTTTGTCACCAAAGCCCCATAATCTACCCACCACTGTGACCTGTATGCTGTCGTTGGCTGGCCCTCGCTTCATATTCGTCACCAAACCCACTGGCTTCAGGTCATCTATAAGTCTTTGCAAAAGGTAAATCCCCGCCTTATCTCAGCTCACTGGTCACCATAGCAGCACCCACCCGTAGCACCCGCTCCAACAGGTATATTTCACTAGTCACCCCCAAAGCCAATTCCTCCTTTGGCCGCCTTTCCTTCCAGTTCTCTGCTGCCAATGACTGGAACGAATTGCAAAAATCATTGAAGCTGGAGACTCATATCTCCCTCACTAACTTTAAGCACCAGCTGTCAGAGCAGCTCACAGCTCACAGTTATTATTATATATTTTTTGCTCCTTTGCACCCCAGTATCTCTACTTGCACATTCATCTTCTGCACATATATCACTCCAGTCTCTATCACTCCAGTGTTTAATTGCTAAATTGTCATTATTTCGCCACTGTGACCTATTTATTGCCTTTTCTGCCTTATCTTACCTCATTTGCGCATACTGTATATATACTTTTTTTCTATTGTGTTATTGATTGTATGCTTTTTTTATTCCATGTGTAAGTCTGTGCTGTTGTTTGTGTCGCACTGCTTTGCTTTATCTTGGCCAGGTCGTAGTTGTAAATGAGAACTTGTTCTCAACTAGCCTACCTGGTTAAGTGAAGGTGAAATAAAAATACGAAATACAGGCTCAGTTCCAGTGTGTTGGAGCGTCAGTGTGCTTGGTTTGTAGGGCCCTGTGACTGCATAGAGATGGTGCAAAAATGAGAATAGAATACAGTCGTTTCTGGCCCTGTCCTGAACCATCTGACCTATCCTGTTACAGCCCACTGCTTTACACTTTAACCCAAACGGCCGTTTCTCCTCACCTCCATCACAACCCAGAGAGCGCTGTAGATAGGTCACCTAGCTAGCCTAGCTGGGGTTGTGCTGTGTAGGGAGGGAATGGTAATGATGCTGATAACACAAATAAACAGCATAGCAATTTCCTCCATCCCACTGGAAGGCTCCTGTGACTGTCACATCCATGACCACAGAGGTGTCTGATCACACCCCTAACAAGGCCCCTGGAGGGTTGTCCCAAATTTGATTAAGCACAAATTGCTTGAACCCCACGCTTTTACACCCAGACCTCCAGCGCAGCACACATCGTCATAACAGAACAGGGGCCCCCTGTGTTACCCACGTGTAGCGGAGCACGGGAGACCAATCCCATTTCATTAGAACAGGCCCAGAGCAGAGCTGATATAATGGAGCCTGGGCCATTAAAACCATGTTGTGTCCAGTCACTCACTGATGGAACTATGGGCGGGGAGGGGTCCGTATGGCAACAAGGACACGCCGGGGCACGTGATGGTACTGTACTATGTGCCCCTGAGCAAACTGTCATTCAAGGCACTTTAATTAATTGATCAGGTCGTCTTCCTGCCTAGTCGTGCTATGAGGCTGGGGCAGTAACACTAACGTGCAAGAAGGCACATAAACACCGTGAGCCTGGAGAAAAGACTGACTGTGTAAATACCTGCTTCTGTATGGTATTACAGTAATAAGTGTTTTTAGCTAATCGTTCAGTGCAAAGGCGAACTTGCTTTATTGAATACCAGATATCTAGTGATTTTATGATAGTTACTATGGTTAATGGCTAATAGTCTGAATCGGAGGACACAGGCCCTTTGGATTAGGCCTAATTTAGAAAAAAATCTCTCTGGAGTCTTGAGAATGTCATTAAGACTTAGTTTTGATCATCTACACAATCATTTAATGAGCGTTCTGATGTACTTAATGAATCTGTGAATGTTTAATATTTTATAGCTTCCTAATTGCCCTGTTTTCTATGAATTACTTTGGCCTATTAAATATGAATCCAGATGGAGTGATATGATGGATAACATAAAGTACCCTGTTTAAAATCTAAAATGGAAATGGATGGTCTGTTTGATGTTCAGTAGAATACTGCTCTTACAGAATCAGGTTTCATTTTGTAAGGGGCAACGCTACGTAGTTTCAATCAAGTTCCAGACTTTGCTTGTGCATTTTGTCCCTTGCATTTATATAGAATTGTATTTGTGTCATTGATTCTTAGTAGTAGTAGTGGTTGTAGCAAACTTTATTATACCAGGGGGAAATTAGTTTTGCAGCCCTGTTACACACAAGACACTACAGACAGAATTTGGGATAAAAGTTGGTCTGTTAATATTGATGCAAAACTTGATGAATAAGAATTCAGGAGAAGTGTTGACTCATCGCGAATTTAGTAGGAGGAGTAGATCAACAACATGCTACGTGATAGGCTTGCCTCTGTCTTTCAGGTCATATCTCTGTATCTGCTCATAGGCCTAGCTATGCCTATGAATACAATTGAATTACACTCGGATGGTCCAACGTATGTATATATAATTACAATGTATATCACACACGCTGACTTGAAATAGAGTTTAATTAGTGTATCACTTTTTGGGTGAAGCATGTCTGGCAGCCTTAATCTTCTGAGCCGTTTATAATTCAGCCCAGTCCATCCATTTTCATGGGGAATGTTTGGGGGGAGGTTTCCTTTAATGAATTTGACAATTAGTAACAGAAGTTAATGACTGTATGGGGCCTAGTACCCTGATGGACATGGCTGTGGGCCTGAATGTGCCTGTGATCCAAGCCATATATCCTAATTAAATGCCTTTAGTTTCTTGACGTCTACAGCTAGACTAGACAGGCTTTTGTTTAGTCTGCCCCTGGTGGGGGTCCTTGGGGTCCTTCCGCACACCAACAGTCATGGAGGAGGAACAGAGAGCATTGTGGGAATGGTCTGAGGTAGCAATGACATGGTGTTGTCGTAGCTAGATTTTCGGAATAAGCAGAATACCCATGGCAAAGTCTAATGTCCAACAACTCATTTTAACTGAATGTGTATTAATTGTATTGCTATCCGTTTTGACAGTCACAATAGGTTTATTGCGTTATAATTACAATAGTAGGATATCTTTCTGGGAAAATATGTGCTGTAATTTATAGTACCTTTATTGTATATTCTACCCACAGTCCCAATGTGTAACACAATCCAAACATCCTTCAGCCAGATATCACTTCAAGTTTTTAGCAAACATATAGTTCATGATCCATCTCACTCTCTTTTTCAGGTATTATCCAAGTATAAAATATTTAGTTAAATATGTCAAGCAGCATGAAATCAGAGTTTGTGTTTTTATAGTGTCATGAATGCATGGAACACTTCTGCAATATCCGTCTCTGTAGATGTATGTAGTCACACCCGCCTCACAATTATTCCCTCTGCCTGCTTTGCTTTCCCACAGCGGATGAGAAAGAATGTCTAGAATTTGCTCAATCCAAGTCGTTCAGTTTGTCCAGCGCAACGCTAGCCCCCTCTTATTCCTGGCAGTCTCGAAGATAGCTATAATGGCGGCAAAAGCAAAACGTCATCCAAACATAGCTCTCTCCAGAGCTTTAAGTCAAGTTATTTTTTGCATACGGTCTAGAGTTAGAGCCGGAGAGTCTACATTTAAAAAAGGGGGTGTGAGAGTTTGCTCTTCTCAATGTCCAGAATGGATTGCTAAAGTGGCTATTATTGCCTTTTTGTGATAATTATATCTGTGACGAAGCTACGAGCCATGTAGTTAAAAGAAAGCCCACTTCATTGTTACTTGATGATTCAGGCCTCAGAGGGCCCACTTTTAATGTTATGTCTGCCTCTGGCTCCCTGAAGGACAGAGGGGAAAGGAGAGGCATTATACTGTGTTGTTTAATCAGGCCCTGCCAAGTTTACAGCTCAATGACCCAATCACATTGTCAACAGTTAAGACACCCCTCGGAGACTGGCCTGTTCTCTACACACTTTTTCTCTTTCTCCCTCTTTCTCTCTCTCTCTTTCTCTCATTCCATCTTCATCTTTCTCTCTCTCTCTCCCAAGCTTTGTTTGTCTCTTCAGGAACTGACATGTTTTTGGGGAAAAGGTTATCATGTCATTAGAAAACAGCCCTGCGGCCTACGTAGAGTAATAGGACAGTGCCTCCAGCCTCTTGGCTCTGTGCAGTGCTGCAACGTTATCAGTCTGGAGTAATTATTGTCACAGAACTCTGAATTTCCAGAGATTGAGTTGTATTCTACATTACATTTTACACTGACTATAGTGACTTGCTGTACTGTATGTGTTTGGGCCCATTTCACAGTGCAATAACACTCCGTAGGCAGTAAAGAATCCATCACACACATACCCTAGCTTATCCCTGTACTACCCTAGCTTATCCCTGTACTACCCTAGCTTATCCCTGTACCACCCTAGCTTATCCCTATACTACCCTAGCTTATCCCTGTACTACCCTAGCTTATCCCTGTACTACCCTAGCCTATCCCTGTACTACCCTAGCTTATCCCTGTACTACCCTAGCCTATCCCTGTACTACCCTAACCTATCCCTGTACTACCATAGCCTATCCCTGTACTACCCTAGCCTATCCCTTTACTACCCTAGCTTATCCCTGTACTACCCTAGCCTATCCCTGTACTACCCTAGCTTATCCCTGTACTACCTTAGCCTATCCCTGTACTACCATAGCCTATCCCTGTACTACCATAGCCTATCCCTGTACTACCCTAGCCTATCCCTGTACTACCCTAGCTTATCCCTGTACTACCCTAGCCTATCCCTGTACTACCCTAGCCTGTCCCTGTACTACCCTAGCCTGTCCCTGTACTACCCTAGCCTGTCCCTGTACTACCCTGTCCCTGTACTACCCTATCCCTGTACTACCCTAGCCTATCCCTGTACTACCCTAGCCTATCCCTGTACTACCCTAACCTATCCCTGTACTACCCTATCCCTGTACTACCTTATCCCTGTACTACCATATCCCTGTACTACCCTAGCCTATCCCTGTACTACCCTAGCCTATCCCTGTACTACCCTAGCTTATCCCTGTACTACCCTAGCCTATCCCTGTACTACCCTAGCCTGTCCCTGTACTACCCTAGCCTGTCCCTGTACTACCCTGTCCCTGTACTACCCTATCCCTGTACTACCCTAGCCTATCCCTGTACTACCCTAGCCTATCCCTGTACTACCCTAACCTATCCCTGTACTACCCTATCCCCGTACTACCTTATCCCTGTACTACCATATCCCTGTACTACCCTAGCCTATCCCTGTACTACTCTAGCCTATCCCTGTACTACCCTAGCCTATCCCTGTACTACCCTAGCCTATCCCTGTACTACCCTATCCCTGTACTACCTTATCCCTGTACTACCCTATCCCTGTACTACCCTAGCCTATCCCTGTACTACTCTAGCCTATCCCTGTACTACCCTAGCCTATCCCTGTACTACCCTAGCCTATCCCTGTACTACCCTAGCCTATCCCTGTACTACCCTAGCCTATCCCTGTACTACCCTAGCCTATCCCTGTACTACCCTAGCCTATCCTTGTACTACCCTAGCCTATCCCTGTACTACCCTAACCTATCCCTGTACTACCCTATCCCCGTACTACCTTATCCCTGTACTACCATATCCCTGTACTACCCTAGCCTATCCCTGTACTACTCTAGCCTATCCCTGTACTACCCTAGCCTATCCCTGTACTACCCTAGCCTATCCCTGTACTACCCTATCCCTGTACTACCTTATCCATGTACTACCCTAGCCTATCCCTGTACTACTCTAGCCTATCCCTGTACTACCCTAGCCTATCCCTGTACTACCCTAGCCTATCCCTGTACTACCCTAGCCTATCCCTGTACTACCCTAGCCTATCCCTGTACTACCCTAGCCTATCCCTGTACTACTCTAGCCTATCCCTGTACTACCCTAGCCTATCCCTGTACTACCCTAGCCTATCCCTGTACTACCCTAGCCTATCCTTGTACTACCCTAGCCTATCCCTGTACTACCATAGCCTATCCCTGTACTACCCTAGCCTATCCCTGTACTACCCTAGCTTATCCCTGTACTACCCTAGCCTATCCCTGTACTACCCTAGCCTGTCCCTGTACTACCCTAGCCTGTCCCTGTACTACCCTAGCCTGTCCCTGTACTACCCTGTCCCTGTACTACCCTATCCCTGTACTACCCTAGCCTATCCCTGTACTACCCTAGCCTATCCCTGTACTACCCTAACCTATCCCTGTACTACCCTATCCCTGTACTACCTTATCCCTGTACTACCATATCCCTGTACTACCCTAGCCTATCCCTGTACTACCCTAGCCTATCCCTGTACTACCCTAGCTTATCCCTGTACTACCCTAGCCTATCCCTGTACTACCCTAGCCTGTCCCTGTACTACCCTAGCCTGTCCCTGTACTACCCTGTCCCTGTACTACCCTATCCCTGTACTACCCTAGCCTATCCCTGTACTACCCTAGCCTATCCCTGTACTACCCTAACCTATCCCTGTACTACCCTATCCCCGTACTACCTTATCCCTGTACTACCATATCCCTGTACTACCCTAGCCTATCCCTGTACTACTCTAGCCTATCCCTGTACTACCCTAGCCTATCCCTGTACTACCCTAGCCTATCCCTGTACTACCCTATCCCTGTACTACCTTATCCCTGTACTACCCTATCCCTGTACTACCCTAGTCTATCCCTGTACTACTCTAGCCTATCCCTGTACTACCCTAGCCTATCCCTGTACTACCCTAGCCTATCCCTGTACTACCCTAGCCTATCCCTGTACTACCCTAGCCTATCCCTGTACTACCCTAGCCTATCCCTGTACTACCCTAGCCTATCCCTGTACTACCCTAGCCTATCCTTGTACTACCCTAGCCTATCCCTGTACTACCCTAACCTATCCCTGTACTACCCTATCCCCGTACTACCTTATCCCTGTACTACCATATCCCTGTACTACCCTAGCCTATCCCTGTACTACTCTAGCCTATCCCTGTACTACCCTAGCCTATCCCTGTACTACCCTAGCCTATCCCTGTACTACCCTATCCCTGTACTACCTTATCCCTGTACTACCCTAGCCTATCCCTGTACTACTCTAGCCTATCCCTGTACTACCCTAGCCTATCCCTGTACTACCCTAGCCTATCCCTGTACTACCCTAGCCTATCCCTGTACTACCCTAGCCTATCCCTGTACTACCCTAGCCTATCCTTGTACTACCCTAGCCTATCCTTGTACTACCCTAGCCTATCCCTGTACTACCCTAGCCTATCCCTGTACTACCCTAGCCTATCCCTGTACTACCCTAGCCTATCCCTGTACTACCCTAGCCTATCCCTGTACTACCCTAGCCTATCCCTGTACTACCCTAGCCTATCCCTGTACTACCCTAGCCTGTCCCTGTACTACCCTGTCCCTGTACTACCCTATCCCTGTACTACCCTAGCCTATCCCTGTACTACCCTAGCCTATCCCTGTACTACCCTAGCCTATCCCTGTACTACCCTAGCCTATCCCTGTACTACCCTAGCCTATCCCTGTACTACCCTAGCCTATCCCTGTACTACCCTAGCCAATCCTTGTACTACTCTAGCCTATCCCTGCACTACCCTAGCCCATCCCTGTACTATCCTAGCCTGTCCCTGTACTACCCTATCCCTGTACTACCCTAGCCTATCCCTGTACTACCCTAGCCTATCCCTGTACTACCCTAGCTTATCCCTGTACTACCCTAGCCTATCCCTGTACTACCCTAGCCTATCCCTGTACTACCCTATACCTGTACTACCCTAGCCTATCCCTGTACTACCCTAGCCTATCCCTGTACTACCCTATCCCTGTACTACCCTATCCCTGTACTACCCTAGCCTATCCCTGTACTACCCTAGCCTATCCCTGTACTACCCTAGCCTATCCCTGTTTGCCTGTGTGTGTTTATGTGTGCACCTCTCCCTCCTTGTCCCCTCGTTCTGCCCAGGGACTGCTGTGTGTGTGTGTGTGTGTGTGTGTGTGTGTGTGTATCTCTGTCCCAACACACACAGACAGTATATTATTTATCTGATTAGCTGACACATCTGTGTGGAGCTCTGTGCAGTGCGGCAGCTGAGCAGAGCAGCGTCAGGCCCAAGGCAGGGCATGGATTTCATTTTAAAAAGTATCAAAGGTTTACACGCCGCTCGCTTTAATCAGCATGTTTATCAGGCAGAGAGAAATTGCAGGAAGGACCACAGGGAGAAGGGGGGTTATCTTAAGGACCAGTAGCCTGGGAAATTGATAATGGCTACAAGGTAATTTACTGGCAACTTGTGCATCCCTCCACCGCGCCGCTGCCGAGGCCGGCCCCTCATTCTAATTACAGGCCATGTAATGCACTAATGAAGCTGCGGGGTGTGTGTGTGTGAGTCTGTGTGTGTGCTCTGTGCCAGTCTGGAGTGATTTCATGAGCTTGAGATTGAATACATCTCTGGGCTGTGTGGGTGGGTGGGTGGTGGGGAGGCCAGTGCTTGAGATTGAATACGTCACTGGGCTGTGTGGGTGGGTGGGTGGGGAGGCCAGTGCTTGAGATTGAATACGTCACTGGGCTGTGTGGGTGGGTGGTGGGGAGGCCAGTGCTTGAGATTGAATACGTCGCTGGGCTGTGTGGGTGGGTGGGTGGGTGGGTGGGTGGGGGCCAGTGCTTGAGATTGAATATGTCGCTGGGCTGTGTGGGTGGATGGGGAGGCCAGTGCTTGAGATTGAATATGTCGCTGGGCTGTGTGAGTGGGTGGGTGGGTGGGTGGGTTTGGAGGCCAGTGCTTGAGATTGAATATGTCGCTGGGCTGTGTGAGTGGGTGGGTGGGGAGGCCAGTGCTTGAGATTGAATATGTCGCTGGGCTGTGTGGGTGGGTGGGTGGGTGGGTGGGTGGGTGGGTGGGGAGGCCAGTGCTTGAGATTGAATATGTCGCTGGGCTGTGTGGGTGGATGGGGAGGCCAGTGCTTGAGATTGAATATGTCGCTGGGCTGTGTGGGTGGGTGGGTAGGTGGTGGGGAGGCCAGTGCTTGAGATTGAATATGTCGCTGGGCTGTGTGGGTGGATGGGGAGGCCAGTGCTTGAGATTGAATATGTCGCTGGGCTGTGTGGGTGGGTGGGTGGGTGGGTGGGTGGGGAGGCCAGTGCTTGAGATTGAATATGTCGCTGGGCTGTGTGGGTGGATGGGGAGGCCAGTGCTTGAGATTGAATATGTCGCTGGGCTGTGTGGCTGTGTGGGTGGGTGGGGAGGCCAGTACAGCCTTCCTCCAGAGTCTGTGTGTGTGGCTATTTCCCAAGATGAATGTGATGTGAAAAAGTATCTGATTAATATTTGGCAGTGTGACAGACACATTAGTCCAATATGATGTATGTATTTCATAGATTAAGTCAACGAGGTGATGCTGTGTTTTGGAGCTTGGTGTTGGTAGATGTGTGGTCTGTGGTGGGATATTAGGAGGCAGCTCTGTTTGCAGTGACAGTCATTGAGGGTTGTCTGGAGGACAAAATGTCTGGAGAACAACATGTCTGGAGGACACTCCCTAACTACTAACTTTTGTTTTCCAGACTGGTCTCCCTGACTCACTCAGTAGCACAGTGAGTCCTTTTGCAAACTGACTAGCTTAATACTGAACTGGGTCAGTTCTGTCTGATGTGATGGGGTCTCACTGAAGAGTGTGTGTGAGTGCGTGCTCAGTTCTGTCTGATGTGATGGGGTCTCACTGAAGAGTGTGTGTGAGTGCGTGCTCAGTTCTGTCTGATGTGATGGGGTCTCACTGAAGAGTGTGTGTGAGTGTGTGCTCAGTTCTGCCCTATGTAACGGTCTCTGACCTTGCAGTGTGGTCGGACAGTTCCATGTCCAGTTCACACAAAGTTACTGATAAGAAGCAGACTGGCTCTGCTGCTCCAGTGTTAGTGTTGTTGTTCTGATGCTCCGGCTCCAGCCAGGCCCAGACAGCCAGGCCCAGACAGCCAGGCCCAGACAGGACGAGGAGTTCACCCCCCCTCACTAGGGGATGTGTGCAGGGCCAGGAAAACCTTGATTTGACCATCATGTAAACATCCCCACCTATCTGATGGAGGGAAAGAACACTGTTTTCTCAGTGTGTGTGTGTGTGTGTGTGTGCGTGTGCGTGTGCGTGCGTGTGTGCGTGTGTGCGTGTGTGCGCGTGTGCGCGTGTGCGCGTGTGCGCGTGTGTGCGTGTGTGTGTGTGTGTGTGTGTGTGTATGTGTGTGTGTGTGTGTGTGCCCGCGCGCGTAGACATCGTTCTCTCATGGTGTCCTCTCTTTTTGTTCTTCAAGTGATATTTAGATGGTTATGTGACCTTTTGGCTCAATTAGATCATCAGCAGACATCATCATGACTCTGTGACTTGTTGAAATAAACACTCATATGACGGAACAGGAAACCGTTGTGATGTGAGAGTTTAAAGTATATAACGTTTCCTAAAGGAAGATTTTCCTCCTCCTTCCCTCTCTTCTCTTCACAGGAAAAGGAGGATGTCGAGGCGGTGTCTGTAGGGGCCATTCTTTCAGACTACCAAAGAGTACGAGTGGAAAATGTGTAAGTAGAACAAGTGTGTACACACACACACACACACACAACTACATGCCTGAGAGACACTGTATTCCAAACAAAGATGATGTACATATGTTTAGTCCATGATGTTCAGTCTAGCTGTATTTTTATGGTACAGTTGTATTACCAGAAGGGCCCATGGCTTACTTACGTAATGGGAAAAAATGTATTGTTATACACGACATCAGAAAGGTCTATACAGTAGGACATTGGATACAGGTGAAAGGGTTTCAATGATAGTACCTTTGGGAGAGGCCTCGAATGGGCCTCTCTCTCGCTCTCCCTCTCTCTGTCACTGTGGTAAGGTACATTCCAGCACAAGCCTCTCTCATCTTGTGTTCCCAACACAACCACAGAGCTCTCAGCTTATGAACAAATCCTGCTGTCAGTCATGTATTGTTTCAGCCACTCACACACACTCGTTCCCTCACATACACACTCACACACCGCAGGCGTTCTCTGAGACAAAGACATGTACGCCCAAGAGTTTCGGCTCCAGTTACCGGCACACAGCCTATGTGAGTGTGTTGTGTATGCAAGTGTATGTGTGTGTGCGTGAGTGTGACACAGACAGTTATAGTGTAAAGGAGGTGCCATTTTAAGATAATTACCCCTCTTTAATTCCCCCTTTTTCTGCTGAATCTGTTGAACAAAGCCACTAGCACCAGAGACGGCTCCGAGTGTGTTCCATCTGAGCCTTGGTGTGGCAGCCTGCCCGCAAAACTAGTGAAAGTGCCCGACGCACTTTGAAGGTGTTGTGATCCTGGTCATTTTTCATTCTGACCCACACCCTCCCTCCCTCCCTCACCTGTTCTCCCAGGTGTGTGCGACTGGGTCTGCAGCCCCTGGCCTACCTGTGGCGCCGTGACCAGGCAACCCTGCTCTCCGAGATGATATCATGTGACCTCCACGCCCTCCTCATCAAAGTGGCCGCCTTCGGTGTGTCTCTCTCCTTTTCTCGTTCTCTCTCTTTCTCTCTCTTTGATCAGGGCAGCGGGTGAGCAGTCCAACACCGCCCTTCTCTCATTTCCGGCTTAGTGCTCGCTCTTTTCTCAGTCCAAAAGGTACAGGTTAAGTAGGAGAGTTTGTTAGAGGGGAGTGAGGAGAGTTTGAGATTGAGAGCGGGGAGGGAACGGGAGGTGGAGGGTTTGTGTTACGAAAGAGAGAGTAATGTGCAATGTTCCGAATCATCAATCTGTGGTTTTTAGCAGCAATGTTGAGACTTGTGCCAGGGGGCAAGTGCAGCAGAGTGGAAAAGATTATGAATAGAAAGATAAGAATCAGAAGGGAGGAGGAGTGACAGGGGGATCTTGGCAGTTGAGCAACTGTACAGGTGATTGCACAGCGCATTAATGAAACCTGTCAATAACACCGCGCAGGCGTCTCTATTGTGGTGGGAGGCCAGTGTTGCTTACCTCACAACTTTTGCTTACCTTAAAACTCATGGGCCGTGAAGAGTAGATTAGAATCTAGTATATATCTAATTTATGCTCCGGCACAATTGTAAAATGTTAAAGTATCGTCACCTAGGTTTGTCTTCTTGGCCAGTGTTGAGCCTGGGGGACAGAAGGATTGGTTTGCAGAATAAGAGGAGAGAAAAGGTTTTTTTCTTTCTCTTCAGTGCCTGTATCTACTTGACAGTTGAGTTGGATCCCTTTGATAGTGAAAGTGATAAATTATAATTATCTGGCAAATGGTTATTTTTGACTTTGAAACTACTCTGGGTGATAGATCATTATGGAGACACTGTTTACATGCTCTTAAGTGCTTGTTGTCGCCTTCAGGAGCAATCAGTTGAAAGGGGTGCCAGCTAGACTGATGACCTAGTGAACTGAACGTTGTGACATGTTCAGGTTTCTAGATATCTCTCAACACCATTGAAATGGTCACTGTTGGAATGTAGTTCCTCATTTACCTGCATTATTAGTCTTCGTATCTATGACTATTTCTCGTTTTCTTTTAAAGTTTGAAGTGTTATTAGTCTTTTCCCCTGTTCAAACTTGAATCTTTCACTTTTTTAAAGAGAGAGATAATTGCAAGAATCCAATTCGGAGCCTGTTCTAATTTTACTGGCAAGATCATTGTGTTCTAGCATCTCTGTAAAGTAAGCATGTTATCATTATGTTATCCAAGTGAAGGCCCTTTCTCTAGCTTTATCTAACACATGCTTTTGACTTGTGTATTCCACGTGGGTTACTTCTTCTCCCTTTGATGTCATTGATCACACTGTCCTTTCTTCCATCCTGTTTGAACGCAGTGAACCTGGAGAATGTTAGAGGGGATAGTAATTATGCTAATGCAGGGCTTTTTAAAACAACGTCATCTTCATTTGGTCGCCGAGACAAAGCCTCTTTGTGTCTGGCCCAGGAATGCTGCTCTGCTATATGCCGCGGCTCTCTGCTATCGCCCCAGCATCGCTAGTCCCTTCAAATTACCGCCCAAAGTCATTCACAGCCAGAGAAAACACCTCACCTTAAAAGCTTAAGTCCCCCAGTGACCAGGCCACCGTACCGCCAAGCTTTCAACCCCTTCTGTTAACACATAGGCTGCTCCTCTAAAAGAAAATTCCACACATTCATTTTGTGAGTGTGTGTTTGTTTGTGTGTATTTAGTGTTTTGGTTACAGGTAGAAGGGGAAGATGTTATCGTGGTCCCTGACTCCTCACCTGTCCCGAGGCAGGGGTAATTAGAAATGAGAGAATTTAATGGGGCCGTGAGCGCCTCAGGCCCTTTTAAGGCACCACTCAAATAATTGCAGCTTTGGTTCGAAGCAGGTCTGAGCAGCGAGGTGTGCTGTTTGGCGGGGGTATTGGGTGACAGATGGGTGTACCTGAGGGGATGAGGTAGGGGGCGAGGGGGATTTGCCTTCGCAGACCTCAGGAAGAGATAATAACAGCTCTCTCAGGGTTAAAGGTCAAAGCCACATCTGAAATGACAGAGAATGCTGCGATGTTAGAGATGCTTTTGGTTCATCTGGCACTGTCTGCAAGATAGGTTTTTCTTTGGGGGGGATGAAGGGATAGATACTGGGTGGTAGTTTCAGTGTAATATTCCTTCATTGCCTACTTAGAGAGACAGGTGAAAAATGTATGGTAAACCGCATTTCCTACTGCTTTTGCTTTTTAGGGGGAAGGGTAGAGATTTTGAAGGTGACAAATCCCTATTGTCAAAAGACAGCTGTCCAAAAACTGGATGATCCTGTAAATGAATTCTCAGGAAGCGGTTATTTTCATACTGACGTTACTCTAATCCACAGTTGGAGAGAAAAGAGAGTAAGAACAGACAGAAAAAGATTATTGTCAGATTTCTGTCTCCTGATATCCTATGTAGTGAAGGCTATTGCATGTCTTAAGATATTGAGCACAGCAGAATATTATAAAGCCAAATAAAAAGATTCTGTAAATGTGTATTGGATGATCATTAAGTTTTACCTGAGTTGGGCCCTCTATGTTTTCACATACAGCACAACCGCTCTCTTCTTTGCAAGTGATAATTGGCAATTCCAAATGCCACTATTAAATATGAATGTAATTAGTTAACTGATTGATTAGTGTTGGTGTGTGTGGGTGCACATGCAGGTTCAGCATTCTCTGCAGCAGCTAATTGCTCTGCAGCTTTAGCGATAATTGCCATTTTTGAAATCAGCGTTTCTCCGTTGGAAACCTTTTATCACATTGTGAGCTGAGCTCTACCCTTTGCGCTCGGCCTTCCTCAAATCAAACCTTTGTGTTATGAGAAAATTAAACATGGACCGATTTGCATTCACTGAAGACCATACTGTAGCTCCAGTTTAAAACCATAGACTAATTTAGTTATTTCAGAAGACCTAATGGTTGGTTGACAATTGTCTATTTGAAATGCGATGTTGTCTTGTCTACTGTCAAAAACACCAAACTTCTTTGAAGGCAGAGGAATAGATATGTTTTCTTCTGAAAGTCAAGTCAGCTTCCATTGTCCTTTCAATGGCCGGGACCAAATTAGCCTTGAAAAGCAAGCAGTGCTATAATTTGCTGTTGACATTTGATGTACCACTGACAGTAAAGCATTGTGATGAAAACAATTAAAGCAACTTTAACACAGTGACAGTAAACCCTAAACCGTCAGCCTCAGGTTGCACAGTTTAACCTTGACTCAGGTCACAGACCCCCACCCACCCCTCCTTTCCTCCATCACGTTGGGATGGAAAGTTGCTAACAACAGAAAGACAAAAGAACGTGGAGGATTAGTCATTTAGGCTTGACATGCCAAGTAACAAGACTCCTTTTTTTACCTGTCTATTGGCTCATGTGACCTGACCTTGTGGGGCCAGTTCAGTCATATAAATCTCTCAACAATGTTATGAGTTTAGTGTAAGGTTCAATGATCAACTGTTTTGGCCCAACTTGCCACAATGAACTGAAACAGCAGTATTTGATATAAAATCAAATCAAACTTTATTTGTCACATGCGCCGAATACAACAGGTTTAGACCTTACCGTGAAATGTTTACTTACAAGCCCTTAACCAACAGAGCAGTTCAAGAAGAGTTAAGAAAATATTTATCAAATAAACTAAAGTAAAAAAAGACTAAAAAGTAACACAACATAACAATAATGAGGCTAAATACAGGGGGTACCAGTACAGAGTCAGTGTGCGGGGGTACAGGTTAGTTGAGGTCATTTGTACATGTAGGTAGGGGGGAAGTGACTATGCATAGATAATAAACAGCTTGTAGCAGCAGTGTACAAAACAAATGGGGGGAGTCAATGTAAATAGTCAATTTTGCTGCTAGAATGGATTCCCTGAATGATTCCCTGATCCACCTCTACGCAGACGACACCATTCTGTATACTTCCGGCCCGTCCTTGGACACTGTGCTATCTAACCTCCAAACGAGCTTCAATGCCATACAACACTCCTTCCGTGGCCTCCAACTGCTCTTAAACGCTAGTAAAACCAAATGCATGCTTTTCAACCGTTCGCTGCCTGCACCCGCATGCCCGACTAGCATCACCACCCTGGATGGTCCCGACCTAGAATATGTGGACATCTATAAGTACCTAGGTGTCTGGCTAGACTGTAAACTCTCCTTCCAGACACATATCAAACATCTCCAATCTAAAATCAAATCTAGAGTCGGCTTTCTATTCCGCAACAAAGCCTCCTTCACTCAAGCCGCCAAACTTAACCTAGTAAAACAGACTATCCGACCGATCCTCGACTTCGGCGATGTCATCTACAAAATAGCTTCCAACACTCTACTCAGCAAACTGGATGCAGTTTATCACAGTGCCATCCGTTTTGTTACTAAAGCACCTTATACCACCCACCACTGCGACCTGTATGCTCTAGTCGGCTGGCCCTCGCTACATATTCGTCGCCAGACCCACTGGCTCCAGGTCATCTACAAGTCCATGCTAGGTAAAGCTCCGCCTTATCTCAATTCACTGGTCACGATGGCAACACCCACCCGTAGCATGCGCTCCAGCAGGTGTATCTCACTGATCATCCCTAAAGCCAACACCTCATTTCGTTCCAGTTCTCTGCTGCCTGTGACTGGAATGAATTGCAAAAATCGCTGAAGTTGGAGACTTTTATCTCCCTCACCAACTTCAAACATCTGCTATCTGAGCAGCTAACCGATCGCTGCAGCTGTACATAGTCTATCGGTAAATAGCCCACCCATTTTTACCTACCTCATCCCCATACTGTTTTTATTTATTTACTTTTCTGCTCTTTTGCACACCAATATCTCTACCTGTACATGACCATCTGATCATTTATCACTCCAGTGTTAATCTGCAAAATTGTAATTATTCGCCTACCTCCTCATGCCTTTTGCACACAATGTATATAGACTCTCTTTTTTTTCTACTGTGTTATTGACTTGTTAATTGTTTACTCCATGTGTAACTCTGTGTTGTCTGTTCACACTGCTATGCTTTATCTTGGCCAGGTCGCAGTTGCAAATGAGAACTTGTTCTCAACTAGCCTACCTGGTTAAATAAAGGTGAAATAAAAAAAAACACAAAAAAAACATCAAGAGTCAATGGCACCTATTGGAGTCAAACAATGCAAAAGGAAAGATGGAATTCCATTCTGTATCATTGATACCTCCTCTTTATTGTCAGTTAGTGTCTTTTCCTAAAAGTCAGGGACAACATCTGTGTAAACCTTGCAATATACATTGGATAAGGTTTTAATTGCCCACAATATCTTTTCATTTAAATGAGTTGGATATAACAGATTCCATCTATCTTTGAGGTGGGTGCTACTCTATTCACCCTGCCTATTATTCCTCTCAGAGACATTGAATTTCAGATAAGAGCTTGGACGCATTTCACATATAACCTCAATCTTATCATCTTTTGTTTGTGGCAGCATCCCTCCCTCTCTCCTCCCTTCCTTTCTCTTTCTCTCTCCCCCTGTAAGATGAGGTGATACTGAACAGCTATTGTTTTCACTAAGGTCTTTGAGAGCGTTGTTCAAAGGCTTGACGCGGCTCACCTTCTAGCGGGAGATGCTTATTTCATGCATTTAAAAGCTAAAATGTTTCACATCCTGAATCCAATTTTCTATCCCTTTTCTCTCTGAAGGCAGGGATTAAAGCCAAGCTGTCAGTCGGCAGACATGCCAGATCCTAAGACGGCTGCGATATTCGGCTCTGGCATTGGCCGTATCTAGAATCTCTCTCCCAGGTTTTAATTTGGCATTAGGTGCAATGTAGCACTGCCAAGGACAGTGAGCAGGAGAACACAACTAGTTTAAATTAAGAAGGTAACTCATGCTGGAGGTTTACATGAATCATTTGATGAAGGGTGCTTAGGCTTTTGCCAGTGGGTAAAAAGTATACACAACCTTTTGCTGTTGAAATAATTGGCTCTGACTATATACAGTGGGGCAAAAAAGTATTTAGTCAGCCACCAATTGTGCAAGTTCTCCCACTTAAAAAGATGAGAGAGGCCTGTAATTTTCATCATAGGTACACTTCAACTATGCCAGACAAAATGAGGGAAAAAAATCCAGAAAATCACATTGTAGGATTTTTAATGAATTTATTTGCAAATTATGGTGGAAAATAAGTATTTGGTCACCTACAAACAAGCAAAATTTCTGGCTCTCACAGACCTGTAACTTCTTCTTTAAGAGGCTCCTCTGTCCTCCACTCGTTACCTGTATTAATGGCACCTGTTTGAACTTGTTATCAGTATAAAAGACACCTGTCCACAACCTCAAACAGTCACACTCCAAACTCCACTATGGCCAAGACCAAAGAGCTATCAATGGACACCAGAAACAAAATTGTAGACCTGCACCAGGCTGGGAAGACTGAATCTGCAATAGGTAAGCAGCTTGGTTTGAAGAAATCAACTGTGGGAGCAATTATTAGGAAATGGAAGACATACAAGATCACTGATAATCTCCCTCGATCTGGGGCTCCACGCAAGATCTCACCCCGTGGGGTCAAAATGATCACAAGAACGGTGAGCAAAAATCCCAGAACCACATGGGGGGACCTAGTGAATGACCTGCAGAGAGCTGGGACCAAAGTAACAAAGCCTACCATCAGTAACACACTACGCCGCCATGGACTCAAATCCTGCAGTGCCAGACGTGTCCCCCTGCTTAAGCCAGTACATGTCCAGGCCCGTCTGAAGTTTGCTAGAGAGCATTTGGATGATCCAGAAGAAGATTGGGAGAATGTCATATGGTCAGATGAAACCAAAATATAACTTTTTGGTAAAAACTCAACTCGTCGTGTTTGGAGGACAAAGAATGCTGAGATGCATCAAATCAAATCAAATTTATTTATATAGCCCTTCGTACATCAGCTGATACTGGGGACAGCAAGGAGTCATCATGTCAGGTAGTCCTGGGGCATGGTCCTAGGGCTCAGGTCCTCCGAGAGAGAGAAAGAAGGAGAGAATTAGAGAACGCACACTTAGATTCACACAGGACACCGAATAGGACAGGAGAAGTACTCCAGATATAACAAACTGACCCTAGCCCCCCGACACATGAACTACTGCAGCATAAATACTGGAGGCTGAGACAGGAGGGGTCAGGAGACACTGTGGCCCCATCCGAGGACACCCCCGGACAGGGCCAAACAGGAAGGATATAACCCCACCCACTTTGCCAAAGCACAGCCCCCACACCACTAGAGGGATACCTTCAACCACCAACTTACCATCCTGAGACAAGGCTGAGTATAGCCCACAAAGATCTCCGCCACGGCACAACCCAAGGGGGGGGGGGCGCCAACCCAGACAGGATGACCACAACAGTGAATCAACCCACTCAGGTGACGCACCCCTCCAGGGACTGCATGAGAGAGCCCCAGTAAGCCAGTGACTCAGCCCTTGTAATAGGGTTAGAGGCAGAGAATCCCAGTGGAAAGAGGGGAACCGGCCAGGCAGAGACAGCAAGGGCGGTTCGTTGCTCCAGAGCCTTTCCGTTCACCTTCCCACTCCTGGGCCAGACTACACTCAATCATATGACCCACTGAAGAGATGAGTCTTCAGTAAAGACTTAAAGGTTGAGACCGAGTTTGTGTCTCTGACATGGGTAGGCAGTCCGTTCCATAAAAATGGAGCTCTATAGGAGAAAGCCCTGCCTCCAGCTGTTTGCTTAGAAATTCTAGGGACAATTAGGAGGCCTGCGTCTTGTGACCGTAGCGTACGTGTAGGTATGTACGGCAGGACCAAATCAGAGAGATAGGTAGGAGCAAGACCATGTAATGCTTTGTAGGTTAGCAGTAAAACCTTGAAATCAGCCCTTGCTTTGACAGGAAGCCAGTGTAGAGAGGCTAGCACTGGAGTAATATGATCAAATTTTTTGGTTCTAGTCAGGATTCTAGCAGCCGTATTTAGCACTAACTGAAGTTTATTTAGTGCTTTATCCGGATAGCCGGAAAGTAGAGCATTGCAGTAGTCTAACCTAGTAGTGACAAAAGCATGGATTAATTTTTCTGCATCATTTTTGGACAGAAAGTTTCTGATTTTTGCAATGTTACGTAGATGGAAAAAAGCTGTCCTTGAAATGGTCTTGATATGTTCTTCAAAAGAGAGATCAGGGTCCAGAGAAACGCCAAGGTCCTTCACAGTTTTATCCATCCAAAGAACACCATACCTACTGAGAAACATGGGGGTGGAAACATCATGCTTTGGGGCTGTTTTTCTGCAAAGGGACCAGGACGACTGATCCGTGTAAAGGAAAGAATGAATGGGGCCATGTATCGTGAGATTTTGAGTGAAAACCTCCTTCCATCAGCAAGGGCATTGAAGATGAAACGTGGCTGGGTCTTTCAGCATGACAATGATCCCAAACACACCGCCCGGGCAACGAAGGAGTGGCTTCGTAAGAAGCATTTCAAGGTCCTGGAGTGGCCTAGCCAGTCTCCAGATCTCAACTCCATAGAAAATCTTTGCAGGGAGTTGAAAGTCCGTGTTGCCCAGCAACAGCCCCAAAACATCACTGCTCTAGAGGAGATCTGCATGGAGGAATGGGCCAAAATACCAGCAACAGTGTGTGAAAACCTTGTGAAGACTTACAGAAAACATTTGACCTCTGTCATTGCCAACAAAGGGTATATAACAAAGTATTGAGATAAACTTCTGTTATTAACCAAATACTTATTTTCCACCATAATTTGCAAATAAATTCATTAAAAATCCTATAATGGGATTTTCTGGATTTTTTTCCCTCATTTTGTCTGTCATAGTTGAAGTGTACCTATGATGAAAATGTCTGGCCTCTCTCATCTTTTTAAGTGGGAGAACTTGCACAATTGGTGGCTGACTAAATACTTTTTTGCCCCACTGTAGGTCTACGAGAGACCCACAAGCAGAGTTCAGTAAAGAGTGAGAACCCCCTTTCTGTTAACACTGCCTTTTTTTTCAAACATTTTGTTTCAAAGATCAGTATTATGCATAATTTCAAATGTTTTTGTTGTAGTAGTCTAATAAGCAGGTAGTAATGGATATGATAGTGTCCTTTCCATACTATTTTTTTGTGTACAGCATAACCATCAATACATTTACAGAACACACATTTTTATACAGCATTTGCAAAGTTTTACATGTCACTATGATAGTCTTGAGTATATTACTGACGTCATTGTTCAAATAGGGAAAAACCGCTCTTTTTCCACACTAATTTCAAGCTTTGGCAGAGTAATTTTGTGAACACTGTACCCCTTAAAACGCGTTTCCTCATTACTCCACTCTCTGCTTTGAAAAGTTCACCGAATTTAATTGCGGTTTTATAGGATAATACGGGATAAAAAGCCTTTTAAGGGCCAGCTATTCCTTTTGTCTCTCAGGAAAGCTTCGCTCTCTTAAAGTGTGGCCAACCTGTCTCTGGCGGCAGACAAATGGCAGCTTCTAGTGGGCTTATTTGGGTTTAATGTGGCATAATGAGGTTATGTAATTGGGTTTAGGTCAGGTTGTAAAACAGGTTGAGAGGAGATGGGGATGTGAAGACCATGTAAATGAGTGCAGTGTTAAGATTGCTGGATGAAGCTAACAGTAACAATGTGGTGGGCTGGGCTCACAGTACGTAGCCACTGAGTGACACTCACAAAACGTGTCCAGTATTCAGTTAGGCCTACCTTATGGTTCAGCAAGTAGAAGATAAACAGATTTCTGTTGCCATTATTCATTCACTGGGGGAATTTTATAAAGATGAAACTACTTTTATGTCATTGGAAGATTGGCATCACAAGTCTGAATAGTTATATACTGTATGGTATATTATCACGCATTCCTGTCATGCACATCCCTAAGCGCTTGCCACCTCCCTCCCTGTAAATATCAAATCATGTATCATATATTATTTAAGGCAAAGTTAATGAACACATTAAAAAAGCGACATCCTCTCAGCAATTTGAAGCCAATCATTAAAATTTGTTAAAAGGCATGACTAATTAAAAAGGATATTTAAATGGGATTGAATTTTAATGCTTTTTCTCTTATTACCTTTGTGCGGGGTTAAGATGAGAGGGTGACGAGATTAGATATTCTCATACTAATTAAGGCCACAGCTCCCCTGGGTGGAGAACAAGGGCCTGGCTCATTCTCTCCTTCCATCCCTCCCCCCTGGTCTTCCCTCGCTCCTTCACATCGCCAGACCATTGGAGGCTTGGGAGGCCTAGTTGAGGCTTAACTTGAAACCCACTTTGGGATGCTGCATGCCCCTCCCCAGAGCTACCGTGGAATCGAACCTTGACCTTTTGAGGTTATCCGGACAGAAAGAGAATATAGTTTCTCATGTTATGATTAACTTTTGCCTTCTAATGAGCAGGATTAAATACATTTGAATAGGATAATGAATGTTTTGAGGTTTTGATAACCAAATATATCGGAACAGAATACTATGGTGTTTGTTGTGTTGGCACTTATGTCAAAATAGCATATCAGTTTGTTATACTGTAGGTAATTACTTGTTTGTTAATGTGTCAGACTGTGTATGAAAAGCCACACTGAGAAGACATTGGATAGGGGTGAAACTAAGTGAGCCACCAAAAAGCCTCTCAGTCACATGAAGCTGAACATAGCCTTGCTAATCTTGTCTATGGTAGTCTCCATGGCTATAGAATCAGATAGGCTAGCTAGATTGGATTGGCTGAGGCTCTAGCATGAACAGGAAACCACATTAGGATCATTTATATGAAGCCTCCTTGGTCACAGTGTTCACCTGGTTTCACCTTTACTCCCGTCTGATGTTTAGCTGTTTGTCTCTGTTGTGTCTGCTGAGTTACATGCTGTCTCATTGGCTGTTTGTCTTTGTTGTGTCTGTTGAGTTACATGCTGTCTCATTGGCTGTTTGAGGTTAAGAGCAAGTAGGGTCACCTGGGGTGATACCATAAGTAGATTGTTTGTTTACTTGAGGATCAGAGTTGTTTGTTCTCAGGAGATATCGTGTGGCCTCATCAGCCTCCTCATCAAAGAGCTAAAGGTCGGAAAGGAGGCTTCATCAGGAACAGGTGTCTGAAAAAGTTTGACAGGTGGACGCAGGATTTTGTGTCACACAGAGAATAAAACCATAGACACTTAGGTAGAGTGGAACACAGACTGTTAGTGCCCTTGATGCACAAGTACTGCAACTTAATTGACATGCTAAGCCATTAATACGGCCTTGGTGGCTATTACTGGCTAATGTTGGGACCTCTAAGAATTGAGTGACATTCAAAGGTGGGGTCTTTTTGTTCTCTAAGCTTTGATCTGAAGTAAAATGAGGACGAAGAGACTGAAGTAAGAGGTAATGGGGTTCTTGGAATGTGGCACTGGTGGGTACTGGCTGGGTGAACAGACACAGCACTCTTCCTCCTGTTTTTCTCTCTGCTGCCCCACACAAAGCTGAGGGCGTGTGAGTCACTTCCATGCACCGTGTAAGAGGAAGGAGAGTGGGAAGGCAAATAAACAGGATCTCTCTCTCCCTTTCTCTCCCTCTCTCAGAGTTTAGGTTATCAAAGGGAACCAGATGAGGGGTGCTTCTCTCTTTTCGCCCCGCTGAGACTGAAAACTGTTACCCTTACCCGGAGAGATCTGTGTACACTACTTGCAAAGTCAAATAAATAGATCCAGTGTGGAGGTTTACGTGTGTGTCTGTGTGACTGCCCGTAAAGCATCAGCGCCTGTCATCTTCAATCACTGTTCTCTGTCCCTGATCAGGCCTCCCCTCTCTCTTCTCTTGTGTGTGTGTGTGTGTGTGTGTGTGTGTGTGTGTGTGTGTGTGTGTGTGTGTGTGTGTGTGTGTGTGTGTGTGTGTGTGTGTGTGTGTGGCGCACGCTCGCGTGTGCAGGGCTGGATCCTGAGAAACACTTGGGGAAACCTCTGGCTGACATGGAGCCCTATCTAACTCAGGTCAGAGCATTACCTCACCAAGCTGGATCTGGCTTTGTTATATACTTATGTCACCTTGAATGAACTCGCTAAAGAGTGGTCTGCTTTCAAACTGTTACTGCTTTCTTAGCAGCATTGAGTTTAATCTAAAGACTCAATATATGACCAACAGTGATGTTTTGGCTCGTGTTTCAAACATTTAGATTTAGAGTAAAGTGATGGCTTTTAGGCTGGATCTTAAAATGAAATGATTATGAACATGTTGTTTTTGTTGGACAGCTTTCTGAGAAGTATGGAGTCCATGTCTGTGGAGAAGGGGGCGAGTACGAGACATTTACTCTCGATTGTCCTCTGTTCAAGAAGAGACTTGTTATGTAAGTCCAACATTGAAAGTTGTATCTTTCTTGAAATGAATGTACAGACAAGAAAGTATATAGTAATAATAGTTTTTTCATCTTTCTGCAGTGATGCTATGGAGACAGTGATCCACTCTGCAGATGCCTTTGCTCCGGTTGGCTACCTGCACTTCAGCATGATGCACACAGAGGACAAGGTGAACGTAAGTCTTCCTTCTTGCAGAGTTAGGCTGTTTTTGTGTCGGCGTTTAGTCGTTTCAGTTGAAGATGTAAATGCAATTCAATGTTTTACTTTATAATATTAAGGATATTAACATAAATACATTTGTCTTGCACACCATTGATACAGAAGTCACTCATAAACAAAATAAATAGAATCAAACAGTCCCTAATAGTTGCTTTTTTGATACCTGATAAGGATGGGAAGCACTGTGGGGCAGGGGAGAGATCAGCCTCTAGAGGGTCTCCATCCCATCTCTCCACCGCTCTCTACTCTGGCCCCACATGGCCTACTTTGACATCTGCAATATTCACTCCTGCCTGAAACTAGGCCTGGCTTAATAAACATGTCTGCTCAAATGAAGGCATTTAGGATTCTGGTAGCTGGTTAAGCGAACACGGTGGGGGGATAGAGGGATGGGGGGATGGAGCGGAGTAAGGAATGGTAGGGGATAAAGGTGGAGGGATGGGGGATGGAGCGGAGTAAGGAATGGTAGAGGTGAGTAAAGGTGGAGGGATGGGGGGATGGAGCGGAGTAAGGAATGGTAGAGGTGAGTAAAGGTGGAGGGATAAAGTCATAGGGATAATGCCCTGGCTTTTTGCACATTGACTGTATGTACCCATGCAACACATTGGATTGACTCATGTCACTTTTCACCTTGCAACGTTGTTCTCGTTGGTTTCCTTCTGGCTGCCTCTGGTCTGGTAGGGTAGAAGAGGACCAAGAAGTGTATGTATCCTTAGATTTGGTCAACCTAGGTCTACACAGTTAACTATGATGTCAGATAAGGTTGTGTGTAACACAACAGCCCCTCCGTTGAACAGTATTACAGTGGTCTGGTCGCCACTAATTATCTTAGCGGATTGGAGCCTACAACCAGTGACTAAGAGAAAGGCGGGAAACTAAATAAAAGCAACAAGCTTAGTAAACAGCAGCATCTTTGTCAGTTACTCTATGCATTGTATTTGTAATAAAGAAAACCATTAAAGAATGGTGAGAGAAAGAACCAACTTGGAACAAAAAGGATGAGAGTTGTATCTCATAGAGGAGAGGAGCTGTACGAGCTGCATTAATCTGTGTGTATGTTTGTGTGTGAGGGGGTACACAGGGGGTTCACAGGGGATCACAGGGGTCACACGGGTGGGAGCGGCCCCTAGCAGGCCAGTGCTCCAGGGTATGGTTTTTGTGTGTGTTTGTGTGTGTTATTATGGACAGAAATCATACCCTTCAACCCCGGTGACCCTCCAGCTTCCATCCTCCATACCTACAGCTATGTATTTTCTACCCCCCCCCCCCACACACACACACACACACACACACACACATCCCCCAACCCCCCGGGTCGCTGTTTGAGGGAAGAGCAGGGAGATTCCCTGGGCCTGGGACTCAGGGGAGAGGAGAACCTGCCCTCATGCTGCAGTCCAAAGCTCTTTCCATCAGGGTGACAGATCAGCTCTGACACCAGCACTAGAGGACTAGAGGAGACGGCACTGGGGCGGGCGGTGGGCAACACAGGGGGTGGGGACATTACGGCCCTCCATCATTTGCCCCTCAGTTTTCCCTCCCTGTGTAGGCAGCAACCGAGAGGGGCTGCAGTATAATTAATTTGATTATCATATGGCCAAATGCAGCTGACAGCAGGAAGGTGGGGGTGAAGGGGGAGGGGGGATTAGTTGCTAAGAACATTTGAAATATGTATTTAAATGTTTTACGCCCTGGTGGAATTTGGCAGGTAATATGTACGCCGTTGAGAATGCTAATGTTTTTAAAAAAAATTTTAAGAAGAGGGTATGGAGGCAAAGTTGTAAATACAAACAAATGAATAAAACACCAGTGTGGTGAAACCCAAAGCATGTCAAAGCAAAGCTAGGAGTCAAGAAGAGTGACAGCCGGCATGATTGAATTTACAGTATCAGAAAATCCATCCGCCTGCCGCCCCTCCCTGCTTGGTGTAATTCATGAATATGTTAGCATGTTGTTTCATATTCATTCACCTTGAAGTTATTTGTGGCTAGGCCCTCGTCAGAAACATAGTGACATACATAGCCTAGCCTGTGTAGTGGCGGCTTCTTGAAAAAACAAATTGTGCTCTGTTTGGTTGTTTGCGCTGGTTGTGTGTAGTTATGTGATTTTGGGGCTGTGTCTGTTTGGCTTGATGTATCCCCTGCTGGTGTTTTACTGCAGGGCCCGGTGGCGAGTGCTTTGCCCCTCGGTAGTTGTCCTTGCCAGAGTGTCATTGAAAAGATGACTGAGGAGGCTGATCAAGCTGAAGACATCCAGGAAGAATTTACATCAAATGGCGACCTTAGTTGTCATCGGGGCCGTGGTGAGGCGCGTGCGTGTGTGTGCGTGTGTGTGTGTGTGTGCGTGCTCTGTGTCATGTGGCCAGTGTCATTATGCTAGCTCTTTTGAGTGATCACTTGACAAGAGCTGTCGTTCTAAGAGCATACATTTATGACTGTTTAGGAATGACATGTTTTATTACGGTCCATACTGTCCATAATTCTGAATGAAGTATTACTTAGCTGTCGTATACATATGATTTAGCTGTTAAAAATACTCTTCATATCTTCCAAAATATATCTCTCCCTCCAGACTTCCCGTCCTGCTCACCTAAAAGCTCCAGGGGCTACCAGTGGATCTCAGGCATCACCGGGCTTCACAGCCCAGACCCAGGGATCCAGAGTCAGACCAATACAGCATTCACTCTGCTACAAGGTGCAGTTCAGTACAGCAAAACAGGGGGGAAAGTATACTGACTGCAAACTAGCTTGTAACTCTGATGCTGCAAACTAGTGCATCACAAGTTCAAAAAACAGACTTTCCCAAGGCTACTTGAAAATTCTTTAGGTTCTCAGGAACTCTAGTGATAAGTCACAAACTCAGACTAATGCCCTAACCCTAAATAATCTATGTTCGCTTCAATCAAATAAACATTTAGAACTATTGAGGGAAGAGAAGGTTCGGGACTGCTTTTACTAGAGGTGATATCAGGAATATAGAATGTATTAAGTGGTTGGTGCTTGGGATATTGGAGTGGTTGGTGCTTGGGATATTGGAGTGGTTGGTGCTTGGGATATTGGAGTGGTTGGTGCTTGGGATATTGGAGTGGTGGACAGTGCTCTGTAACCCCTTTGCGAGGTTTAACCCTCAAACCAGACAATTGAGAAAACAAAGGGGGAAAACTCCTTTGTTCCCAGGACACCTTTTTTTCTCCTTGTTGTGTTAGCAAAATGCACTTGAAGAGGTGCGGCAGGCTGGGCCTGAGCAAAAAGCAGGGGAGCGATCAGCTCTGTATTCACAAATGCTCTTTTTAAGTTTGGGAGGCAAAGCATTAAAGAGGCCCACGTGTCAGCTGCTTTGTCCATCACAGGGACGGAATGGACAGACAATTTAAATGAACCCAGAGCGGAGCACACCCCGCTCCTCTTCAAACAGACACTCACTCTCACACACTTACACAGGCACGCTGTGTGGGTTAGCTCTTTTTCGCCCTGCAGAACTTTTTTTCTAAAAGTGCACACTTTAATAGTGCATCTGAATTGGGGGAGAAAAAGGGTAGAAAGATGAAAAGCATATTTAATCGTGGTACGCGGCTGAACAGCCTTCAGAGCGCAGAGACAATATTAAAGGAGTTAATATTTAATGGAGAACCTCTTTGTATGAGGGCGAAGTGTGTGAAGTACTCTGAGATGCCAGCGTCGGCAAAGGAAAACAAACTTGATGCCAAATCATATTATAAGGGGGAGAAAGGCCTTGCTTCAAGCCCCTTGCGTTCCCTGTGCTCTTTAAGGGAGATGTGTACAATGCATGGGATGAAAAAAAAACATGACTCTCAGAACTATGTCAAGGTAAACATAGCTCAATGTGCATTCCCAAGTATCACCACAATCATTTAGCAACCTAAACAGGTTGTGTTCTCCCTACAATGACAAATATTTGTGTGTGTATCTGTAATCGGTGTCTTTGTCCTGTGTAGCTGAGCTGGAGAGGAGAGGCTGGCAGCTGAAGCATATTGTTCTGGTTCACCTGTATGTGAGGAACATGGAGGACTTCATTTCACTCAACAAAGTCTACACCACCCACTTTGGCATAAACCCCCCTGCCAGGTACCATAATGGACCAGTAGGCTGCCTCTATATTGTCTAGAGAGGTTTCCCCTCCCTGTCTCCTACCTCGTATTAATGTTATTTACACACACCTTTCCTGCGTTCTTAGATCAGAGCAGATGAAGGACCGGGGATAAGGAGAAGAGCATACAGACTATTTAGCACCCTTAGACTGACCCCTCACCCAAAAAGCAGAGACAATCACATATCCTCACTAAATCCTTCACTCTCAGTAAACAGTTGATGAGTATACAGGTCATATCATCAGGCTCTGTTCATTCATGTCCTCCCCTCATCTTTATCCCTCCCTCCACCTCTCAAGGGTGTGTGTCCAGGCACCTCTACCTGCCGGTCAGCTCCTCCAGATGGACTGTCTGCTCCACGACTGGCCCCCGGAGCCACAGGAGGCCCAGCAGGAGGCTACCTTTCACCACAGAGAGGCTCTTCATGTCCAGAGCCTGTCCCACTGGGCTCCCGCCAACATCGGGCCCTACAGCCAGGCCCTCAGGGTAAGAGACCCCTACGGGAGGGGAGATGGAGGGGAGGGTGGTGGGATGGATGGCTGGGTTGGGTCTTTTAGATTCCAAGGAACTTAGTAGAAACATGGAGAGGGGGTGTGGTGGTTGGGTTGGGGATATATGTGTGCCTCTTTAGATTTATACTGGGGACTAACAAGCATCAAGAGGTTAGGGGGGAGACTGATGGCTAAGTGGCGAGATGGGGAAAGACAGTCTTGTGTTTCTAGGGGCTTACAAGGAGCAGAGTGGTGCATAGAGAACTCTCAGTGAAAGACAAATCGATAAGAATGGTTGATCATTCCAGGGATCATTATAACTAGCTACAACTTTGTTGTTTGAGTCTGACGAGGAACTAGAAACAAATACATAGCCTTTGAAATCCGACTAGGATACAAAGCTGTGATTTCACTGAAGTTTGTAGTCTGAGAGTGTGTATTTGTCTGCACTTTTGTAAAGTTTGGAGAATGTAGCCTTGTGTATGTGGGTGTGTGTATACGCGTGTCTATCTACATCCGCATTCGTGTGTGAAGTTTGTAGGATGGAAGGTTTTTTCTTATTGTTTAAACACACCGACTCAGCTCAACAGGAGAGAACACAGGAAGTGAGTGTATCCGTGGTTGCGTGGGCGGCTGGTGCTGTCTGTTTACCCACTCTGTACTGGGGATTACACTTGTCAAGTTACTGTCAACAAGGAAAGTGTCCATCTCATCCACAACGACCTTGATCTCCCATCCAAAACCTCCGATGAGTAAGAACACGTGTGTATGGATGGATGGTTGAGGTAGAACCGTTGAGTGTTGGGGATAACTTACAGAGTAATGATATCATGCTGTGCACACTGTTGTTGATCTCATAGAAGGATAAGAAGGTTCAGACATTTTAGGGGATCAATAAAGTTATAGCTGTTATTATTGACATGAATAATTCAAGCCTCAGATTGTTAAATGAGCCTTGGATAAGCATGTAGTGCAGGATGTGTATTCTTTTATCCTGCTCATATACGACGCTCAGAGCCTACGCTTGTACCGTAGACCCTTAGTGACATACAAACTAACAGTTATATGTTGTTTCACCTTTAAACAACAGAAGCAGTTGTCTCTATTAATGTGATTATTCCTGATCATTCAAAATCCAAAGCAATTTCCCCAGAAAACAATGAAATCGGATTTGTTTGCACTGAACTCTGTAGAATGATCCCAAAGACATTAGCTTGTCTCTCAGCCTGCTGACTCTACCTCCATGCTATACTGGTTCAAATAGAACACAAATATATGAACAACATTTTTAAATTTTTTAATTTAACGTTTATTAAATTCGACAAGTCAGTTAAGAACAAATTCTTATTTACAATGACGGCCTACCCCGGCCGAACACGGACGACGCTGGGCCAATTGTGCGCCACCCTAAGGGACTCCCAATCACGGCCGGATGTGATGCAACATCACTGTGTTTTAGGGGAAGAATTTTACATCTTGGTACAATTAGGCCCTCGCTATTGAGCATGCAGATGAGTTGCCCCACAACTCACGCCTTAATGAGAAACTGCTGTCGCCGTGGTGGCGAATGTTGCCGTGACAATATAGCCTAGCATTGGGGTCGCGTCAACAATATACAGTGCATTCGGAAAGTATTCAGATCCCTTGACTTTGTACACATTTTGTTACGTTACAGCCTTATTCTGAAATGGATTAAATA
Source organism: Oncorhynchus tshawytscha (assembly GCF_018296145.1). Taxonomy (NCBI): domain Eukaryota; kingdom Metazoa; phylum Chordata; class Actinopteri; order Salmoniformes; family Salmonidae; genus Oncorhynchus; species Oncorhynchus tshawytscha. The sequence goes on from NC_056439.1 coordinate 27,238,836, forward strand.
GTTGTGTTCCCCTCATCAATCTACACACAATACCCCGTAATGACAAAGCAAAACAGTTTCAAACATTTTTAAAAATATAAAATGAAAACTTCAATATCACATTTACATAAGTATTCAGACCCTTTATTCAATCATTTGTTGAAACACCTTTGGCAGTGATTACAGCCTCAAGTCTTGGGAATGATGCTACAAGCTCGACACACCTGAATTTGGGGAGTTTCTGCCATTCTTCTCTGCAGATACTTTAAAACTCTGTCAGGTTGCATGGGGACCGTCACTGCATATCTATTTTCAGGTCTCTCCAGAGATGTTCGATCAGATTCAAGTCTGGGCTCTGGCTGGGCCACTCAAGGAAATTGAGACTTGTCCCGAAGCCACTCCTGCGTTGTCTTGGCTGTGTGCTCAGGGTTGTCCTGTTAGAAGGTGAACCTTTTCCCCAGTCTGAGGTCTTGAGTGCTCTGGAGCAGGTTTTCATCAAGGATCTCTCTGTACTTTGTTCCGTTCATTTTTCCCTCGATCCTGACTAGTCTCCCAGTCCCTCCTGCTGAAAAACATCCCCACAGCATGATGCTGCCACCACCATGTTTCACTGTAGGGATGGTGCCAGGTTTCCTCCAGACGTGGCGCTTGACATTCAGGCCAATGAGTTAAATCTTGGTTTCATGAGACCAGATAATCTTGTTTCTCATGGTCTGAGAGTCTTTAGGTGCCATTTGGCAAACTCCAAGCAGGCTGACATGTGCCTTATACTGAGGAGTGGCTTCCGTCTGGCCACTTCCATAAAGGCCAGATTGGTGGAGTGCTGCAGAGATGGTTGTCCTTCTGGAAGGTTCTCCCATCTCCGCATAGGAACTCTGGAGCTCTGTCAACATGACCATCAGATTCTTGGTCACCTCCCATACCAAGGCCCTTCTCCCCCGATTGCTCAGTTTGGCCAGGCGGCCAGCTATAGGAAGAGTCTTGGTGGTTCCAACTTCTTCCATTTAAGAATGATGTAGGCACTGTGTTCTTGGGGACCTTCAATGCTGCAGAAATGTTTTGGTACCCTTCCCAAGATCTGTGCCTCGACACAGTTCTGTCTCGGAGCTCTATGGACAATTCCTTCAATCTCATGGCTTGGTTTTTGCTCTGACATGCACTGTAAACTGTGGGACCTTATATAGACAAGTGTGTGCCTTTCCATATCATGTCCAATCAATTGAATTTATCACAGGTGGACTCCAATTAAGTTGTAGAAACATCTCAAGAATGATCAACTGAAACAGGATGCACCTGAGCTCAATTCCGAGTCTCATAGCAAAGGGTATGAATTCTTATGTAAATTAGGTATTTCCATTTTTAATTTTGAATATATTTGCAAATATGTCTAAAAAACGTGTTTTACTTGTCATTCAAATCAAATCAATCTTTATTTGTCACATGCGCCAAATTCAGCAAGTGTAGACCTTAACGTGAAATGCTTACTTACAAGCCCTTAACCAACAGTGCAGTACAAGAAGAGTGTAGGGGTATTGTGTGTAGATTGAGGAGAATTCTTCTTTTTTTTAATCCATTTTAGAATAAGGGTGTAACGTAACAAAATGGGGAAAAAGAGAAGCGGTCTGAATACTTTTGAATGCACTTTAGACTGACAGAGGAGAGGCAGTCTGAGACCAAAACCACCTCCCTCAAACCCCCTCTATCCCACTTTAGGAGATAATGAGTGGGATCCTATTAAAGAAAGGGGGAGGGGAAGAACAGCTCAAATTATATTAAATATTCTGTGGTCTTAATTATTTCCCCTGAAGAAGTTGTCAGTTTGATGTAACCGTCACACAGAGAGAAATGATTCAAGTTTAATTTAGGAATGATTGCATTGTCTTGCTTTATGGCAATACGTTGTTTGGTGAAGTCTATTGTTTGAAGTTTTGGGCCTGTTGTTAAATCGCTTCCATGTGGCTGTTGAGACCCACTGAATAAGGCAGTAGGCTGAAATGGCCAGTTTGAGGGTTTGCACTGACAATGACAGTAGGCTGAATATGGCAGAATGCTAAAGTGGCCAGTGTGAGGGACAGCACATGGCTCCTGACAGGCCTGGCACGCTGGGCATGCTAGATCTGACTAGGACTGGGAGCAGGACTGGTGGTAGACCAGAGAGTGTCATGGGAAGAAACGCTTGACGTGGTGGCGTGTGATAGATGTTGGACCGCTCTGTCTGTCTGTCTGTCTGCTCCACTTTCTCTCTCCCTAATCTCAGACTAACTGTTGATATCATCTGGCAATCTGACAGATCCCTATCTGCGCTGCTGATGTACAGAATATGTTAACCTTTATGATGCCGTCGCGGCAGGCCCTTTGGGTGTGTTTTGGTTACCATCGTTAAGGTGAAATCAACCGGGAGGCTCACAAAGAAGGGACAATAATTTAATTTGTGGTTTGTTTATGCATTTTCTGTTACACCCTTGATTAGTTTCTGCTTGGAGGTCATGTGTACATATTATTAGCAGTGATATAGGTAATGAGGGTTTTCTTCAGGGGTTACACATTTGATTGTGGTCACTGCTCTGCCTTAAGATACAATACCAGAGATCAGAGTTCCTCTTCCAACCAATTTGTTCCTGTTTTGGTATTTTGATGTTTATCAGTGATTTAATGCGAATTCTCTCCAGACTCATGCTTTGTCTACATTCTTTGCATAATTGAATTATCCAAAATGCCCCTGTTGTATCACATCAATCACTGGTGTAAAAAAGAGCAGTTCCAGCTTTAGTAAAGAATATATCAAAGAAAACGTCTACGGTTTCAGCTTTTGAAACCACCCATGCTATTTACAACAACCATCAAGTTATGCCAGGAAAACTTTCTTAAAACTGTCATAAAAACAGATATTACTCCGTTGTTGAGTCAAGTCACTTAGTATCACTCAGCTTCCACAACCACACTGTCCCATTATCATAATAATAACAGGAAAAAGTCCCATATTCTGTAGCATCCACGTCTTTGTAAAGAGAAACCCATTTGTACTCATAACAGATGATTAAGCTTGTGGGTTGCCAGACGGAGAAAATTGACCCTTCATTAACCAGCATGCTAGTTAACAGCAGGAGTCCCAAATGGAATTGGAAAGGAAAGGGGATACCTAGTCAGTTGCACAACTGAATGCATTCAACCAAATTTTATTCACACCTATTCGATTTAGTGCTGCCCATTCTATTCCCCACAATCACAATCCCTTTGGAGCAGCATTACAGGCACAAACACAGTGGTGCCAGATTTACTCCTGAGCTGCAGCAGCAGCATCAGTTAAATGGTTGTTAAACATATCCTCTTTCCTGTGTTAAGGTAAATGGAGCACCCCTGGGACATTTGGTGGGGTAATGATATTCACTGATCAAATTGTAGAAGAGCGTTTGGGGAGCTAGCGGGGTTAGCTTCAGGTTGCCAGGCCAACGCTCTGCTCACCGCTCACCCTTCCTTCACTCCCCTAATTGTGAGTGACATTCAATATTGCGGAAGCCTCTCGCGAGCCTGCAATAGGATTTGCATTGGATTTTGAAAATTGTGAAAGTGGACTCGGAAGCATGGAGGGGAAAGTGGACCTGACGTTGGCGCTTAGTGTCAAAGGGAGGAGCAGAAGCGTGGTGGGCCGTAGAATTTGAATAATCTTCTTAAGGGAGGCTAAATGTGTTAAAACAATGAGCTGAGCTGAGGCTGACCCTCTTGTTGGGCAAGTTCACAGGTCAAGTTAGGCAGAACCTCCCACTTAGGCCTGTCTGTCCGCTCTCTGGTTCTATCTGAAGAGAACATAGGGAGGGATTCCCTCCTCTCATATAAAGATGAAGCACTATATGTGAGGGTTCTCTGATTGATGATTAGGGAGCCAATAGAGCTTCATGACTGACTGACTGAGTTTCAGGTTGGGAGAGGGAGAAAAAAGAAAGCTTAGCTTTTGATCAATAGCCAATATTAAGCTAAGTGCTTTGTTTTATGGCAAGTTGTTCTTCCTCTGAATATTTCACAGCCATAAAGAGCTTACATCCACACCTCATTGTCCCCCCCGCCCTTCTCTTCCATCACCCCTCCCTCCCTCACCCCCCCCCACCCAGTCCGCCAGCCAGTGGAGGCAACATGCACCTAAATTACCACAGGAGGGTAATTAGCTACTCTAAAAAGGAGGCGTCTAGCTTCAGGGGCCCAGAAAGATCTATGCAAGTCAGACGTGTGTGTGTGTGAGTGTATGTGCGTGTGTGCATGCATGCGTGCGTGCGTGCGAGGACAGATACACAGTATGTACTGATTAATTTGAACGTTTAACTTCATTTTTAATACAACAAAAATAATCCCATAATAAATGTGCGCTCTTTGCGGAGGCCTCTTTCAGGGCCCCTAACGGCTCTCCCCTTCTCCATAATATACTAAAACACCCGCTTTCACCTCGCCTCCCTGTCATACTTTATGGATTTCTTCATAAACACGGCCTATACTTCATAAATGTCAACATTTTCGAGTCTATTAACATTACTTCGAAAGCGCTTGATAAAAGAGCAGGGCATGGGTGAAATAATGCACCAATAATACGGAGTAGTGCTGGAGGCTAGAACAGTAGGGGCGGCTCTCCAACGAGCGCTGGCAGACAATGCAGGGGATGTTATCAGCTCTAATAAAAGAACAAATGATCACTTCCAACCGAGGAGGAGAAGGGAGGAGGAGGAGGAGGCAAGGGGAAAAGGAGGGGGAGAGAGCGAAACAGTTGTCGAGTAATTGAGCTGATGAAAAATGAGCTTTGCAGCTAGAAGGGTTTGATCAGCCGAGAGATTGAAGATGAGGGTACTTTTCTTTTCGTTCAGTCAGTGGCCACAGTTTCCTTGGAGGATGTTATACATGGATTTGTGTTGGAGCTGGAATTAGTTGACGTATGTCAAAATATGTTTTAGTTTTTTCCCTCAGTTGAATATCTGAGTCCTAGAAAAAGTAATACGTTACTTTGTTTTGGAAGGTGGTGATTCACAACGGCTTTTTGGACTGACCGTTGTGGTTAATGTCCCAAGCGGGTCTAACTTCTTGTCTCGTCTCTGAACATCATCTGTGTACGTCTATACGGACTCACTCAGACCGTACTCATCTTGCCCAAACGTTGGGGTCAACTGTACAATCTTGAGCTTGACAAACATACCACTCACCTTTCATACCCGATAAGGCCTTACCTGAATGGCATGTCGGTGGTATGCCCCAGAGCCTAGTAGTACACACAGACTCACCAGTACAGGGTCAGGCATTGGCCTAATAATGATTCACCTATGACTAGCCATGGTTCTCATAGATGAGTGACAGGACAAGTACACTGGGTTCAAAACAGATAGTTACACACAGAGATGAACACGCATGCTCACACACAAACATTATGGGACACGTAGGCCCCTAGTGAGAGTGACTGAGCATCCGTACGTCTCTGTCCCTCTGTGAGTCACCAGAGTGGCTGAGGTAACTCTCCTGTCCCAGTAGCTGGCTGGCTAAAATTACAACTACCACACACTGCACTTGGGGGTCTGGTGGATTTAAGTGGAGAACAACAACAGGGTCTCCACCCCCTCCTTACCCTCGTCTTCCCTAAAACAAGCCCATTTAAGGAGACGGATATTTGCCCTGACACATGGTCTCTGCTCTGGACGTGGTCTCTGTGATGAGGACAGTGGTGGAATCAGAGGACGGGGGTTGGGCGTCTGTGTATATTTGTGTGCGCATGGATGAGTATGTGTGTGTATGTGTGAGGCAGTGACGTGCGGTGAGGTTGGTGGCTGGGTAGGCACCGGCTATTATCAAAGCCAGATTTACTCACAAATAAACCTTGGTGAAGTCTAAGTTCACCATACAACAGATAGCTTCAACAACCAGAGTGACATGTTGACATGCTGTTAACAGAAATTTGCACCAAATATAAATACCAATATAGCCAAGATACACAAGCGATAGCCTCCGATGGCGGCATATTTCATTTCATATCTGATAAAATGACACACTGCTCATCTCAGCTCAGCCATAGGCCGATGTAGCATCCACAGTTACAACTGATGGGTGGCGCTATAAAACCACATTTCATCCGAATAATTTGAAACACAAGCTTAGCCTTTCACAATGGATTTACAATTCTTCCAATGTATGGCGCACACAAACCCACACAAACATAATAATATTATTATCTGAAATATTATTACACACATTTAATAAACAAGGTTCTAATTCAATTTCCATATCAACGATCGAAATGACTGAATGCAGTTCAAAATGTCAAAAAGTGTCTCATCAAAACTAAATTCTAGATCGATAAATCAAAACCATTCAAAGGCATGTTGTCTATTCTCATGATTAAACAGTAGCCTAACATGAAATTGCAAAATTGCATTTAACCCTACCTTTACTTGTAAATTAAGTCCATTTGTCTGGTGAACCTCTTGGTGATAGTGCTGTAGAAGTCACAGCAGAACCCCATGGACAGTGTTGTAGAAGTCACAGCAGAACCCCATGGACAGTGTTGTTGAATTCACAGCAGAACCCCATGGACAGTGTTGTAGAAGACACAGCAGAACCCCATGGACAGTGTTGTAGAATTCACAGCAGAACCCCATGGACAGTGTTGTAGAAGTCACAGCAGAACCCCATGGACAGTGTTATAGAAGTCACAGCAGAACCCCATGGACAGTGTTGTTGAAGTCACAGCTGAACCCCATGGACAGTGTTGTAGAAGTCACAGCAGAACCCCATGGACAGTGTTGTAGAAGTCACAGCAGAACCCCATGGACAGTGTTGTTGAAGTCACAGCAGAACCCCATGGACAGTGTTGTAGAATTCACAGCAGAACCCCATGGACAGTGTTGTAGAAGTCACAGCAGAACCCCATGGACAGTGTTGTTGAAGTCACAGCAGAACCCCATGGACAGTGTTGTAGAAGTCACAGCAGAACCCCATGGACAGTGCTATAGAATTCACAGCAGAACCCCATGGACAGTGTTGTAGAAGTCACAGCAGAACCCCATGGACAGTGTTGTAGAAGTCACAGCAGAACCCCATGGACAGTGCTGTAGAAGTCACAGCAGAACCCCATGGACAGTGTTGTAGAAGTCACAGCAGAACCCCATGGACAGTGCTGTAGAAGTCACAGCAGGCCCACGGTCATGTGGGAGACGCATCCCCAAGGCCCCCTTCGGTTCCATTTTCACACTGAAACAAAAAGTAATTCCCATTCCATCCACAAAGTAAAGTAAATGTCCAAAATGTGTAAAAGTCTGGGTAAAAAGTATTAATTGGTAATGACATTTCAGACACGTGGACAGTCCAGTACTCACTGTTCGTCTGCCCGACAGCTAAAATAGTTTGAGGTGAAGTATGGTGTCCATTTCTCAGGTTGTTTTTGCTCGCTAGCATTGAGTTTGTTCAGTTCAAGGAATGCGAGCGACAAATGATGTAAACACGACCTAATGTACACAGCTTACCCCAGTCAATACCCAACATGTTAAGGCAATATGCAGGTGCAACACAGGAGGTTGGTGGCACCTTAATTGTGGAGAACGGGCTCGTGGTAATGACTGGAGCGGAATCACTGGAATGGTATCAAATACATCAACACGTGGTTTATAGGTGTTTGATGCCATTCCATTCTGCTCCGTTCTGGATAAAGATTTGAAATGTCTGAAAAGGAACGCATGAATGCCTTGGCGAGGTTTTGATGCGGTTTCAGCAATTCTTTTGATTTTGTGCATAAAAAACACCCGAATCATTGAGAGAAAAACATTAGATAACAGAAAAGAATGACAATTTTGCATATTATTTTCATTCTTTATTTGGTTTTTCAGAACAGGATCTGATGAGGAGGCATTTGTACAAGGGGTGTGAGGGGGTGGTAGTGGATAGTAGCAGGGCTGGGTGGGACTGAGATGGGGTCATTATTTATCCCCCCCACCATCACACACACACTCCTCCTCTCCCTGCTGTGACCCCATGGAGGCTGAGTGCCCGTGGCAGCAGTCATTTCCAGGAAGAAGAGGCTGTGTTAGGCAGGCAACACTACCCTAGCCCACTCCAGCCCTGCCTCGGCCACGTGGTTTGGGAGGCTGATATTAGCTAATATCGGCCCAGGACATGGGAAGGACTGGATCTGTCACAGTGCATTGGGCTCTCACTGTGTTGGGCCACTGTCACCCTCCTTTCTCTACCCATGACACACACAGAAACAGAAACAGCCCCACACACACACAGGTCTTCATTAATGGGTCCTGCCTTGACAACTGATCCTGATTGGCTATGAACAACTCTTCATGTATTATTGGTGTCTGACTGGCTTGGTTCATGTAAACAAGCCGCGGAAAGGAGGGACAGGATAGCCACCACCATCGCAGGCACACACATATACCACACTCACACATACACCTACACACACTATATGTACAGAGGCATAGACCTCCACATACATATACCACACTCACATACACACCTACACACACTGTATGAACAGAGGCATAGACTTCCACATACATATACCACACACTCACATACACACCTACACACACTGTATGAACAGAGGCATAGACCTCCACACACATATACCACACTCACATACACACCTACACACACTGTATGAACAGAGGCATAGACCTCCACACACATATACCACACTCACATACACACCTACACACACTGTATGAACAGAGGCATAGACCTCCACATCACATACACACCTACACTGTATGAACACATAGACCTCCACACACATATACCACACACTACACACCTACACACACTGTATGAACAGAGACATAGACCTCCACACACATATACCACACTCACATACACACCTACACACACTGTATGAACAGAGGCATAGACTTCCACACACATATACCACACACTCACATACACACCTACACACACTGTATGAACAGAGGCATAGACCTCCACACACATATACCACACTCACACACACACTCACACTGTATGAACACACCTACACACACTGTATGAACAGAGGCATAGACCACCACACACATATACCACACTCACACACACACACACACACACACACACACACACACACACTACACACCTACACACACTGTATGAACAGAGGCATAGACCTCCACACACATATACCACACACACACTCACACACTCACATACACACACACACACTGTATGAACAGAGGCATAGACCTCCACACACATATACCACACTCACACACACACACACTCACACACACACTGTATGAACAGAGGCATAGACCTCCACACACATATATACATACACACTACACACACACACACTCCACACACACACACACACACACACCTACACACACTGTATGAACAGAGGCATAGACCTCCACACACATATACCACACACACTCACACACTCACACACACACCTACACACACTGTATGAACAGAGGCATAGACCTCCACATACATATACCACACTCACACACACACTCACACCTACACACACTGTATGAACAGAGACATAGACCTCCACACACATATACCACACACACTCACATACACACCTACACACACTGTATGAACAGAGGCATAGACCTCCACATACATATACCACACTCACACACACACTCACACCTACACACACTGTATGAACAGAGACATAGACCTCCACACACATATACCTCACACACTCACATACACACCTACACACACTGTATGAACAGAGGCATAGACTTCCACACACATATACCACACACTCACATACACACCTACACACACTGTATGAATAGAGGCATAGACCTCCACACACATATACCACACTCACACACACACACTCACACACACACACACCTACACACACTGTATGAACAGAGGCATAGACCTCCACACACATATACCACACTCACACACACACACACACACCTACACACACTGTATGAACAGAGGCATAGACCTCCACACACATATACCACACTCACACACCTACACACACTGTATGAACAGAGGCATAGACCACACACATATACCACACTCACACACACACACCTACACACACTGTATGAACAGAGGCATAGACCTCCACACACATATACCTCACACACTCACACACACACCTACACACACTGTATGAACAGAGGCATAGACCTCCACACACATATACCTCACACACTCACACACACACTACACACTGTATGAACAGAGGCATAGACCTCCACATACATATACCACACTCACACACACACTCACACCTACACACACTGTATGAACAGAGGCATAGACCTCCACACACATATACCTCACACACTCACATACACACCTACACACACTGTATGAACAGAGGCATAGACCTCCCCACACATGTGCACACACACACTCTAGCCACATGCCCCAGTGCAGTGACCCTTACACGCCCAGCCAGTCACTGGAGATCAGAGATGCTTTCTCTTCTGTAGTGGTTGGCCTTTTTCCCACTCCCCTGGTACAGTCAGTGAAACCATGTCTAGTGTTTGTTATTGGCTTAGAGAAGTGAACACAATTACTGATCTCCATTTCTATTTACTTATTAACTCCATTGAATTGAATAGAAAGTTCAGTGGATGAATATTAGGGGGAAAAAGGAAAATGAATACACATATTTATCTGTCAGGACTCAGGATGTATGGATGTGATTTGACAGATTCATTTAAGGGCTTTAATGTCTGTAGGAGTGAGTGAATATGCAGGTGTGTGTGTGCGTGTGCGTGTGTGTGTGTGTGTGTTTTTTCACTATAGTTGCTAGTTACCATAGTAATAGACTGGTCATACATTGTGCGTGTGTGAGAGTCTATGTACTCTTAGCTTTGTCAATGTTGATCAGTCTAAAGGAGGACATTAGGGAATAGACCAGCCATGTCACAAAAGATGTTTGATTAATGCTACGTAACAATGTCAAAGCCAGAGATGCATATTAAAACCCTCAATCCATTTTTACTATCCAATCACAAACACTGTTCCAAATATTGTTTTTCTTTGGTATGAAATTCCACGAGAATATTGTCCCCTTTTTTAGCATTGTAAAATGGGAGTGGCTCTGTTTTATTGTGTGGTATAAATAGCAGAGTAACAAAGGCATACATAAAAAGAAAGACGGCCAAGCTGTCCAGTCCCATCACTGTCTGAGGAATGGGAGATGTATGACCAGTCTATTACTATGGTAACTAGCAACTATATTCAGTGATGCCCGGGTGTGTTTATTCCCCCTGCAGAGACGAGTGGGCATAGCTGACAGGACTGGAGTGAACAGACACACAGACACAGACAGACAGACACACACAGACACACACAGACACACACACAGACACACACGCAGACACACACGCAGACACACACGCAGACACACGCAGACACACGCAGACACAGACAGACAGACAGACAGACAGACAGACAGACAGACAGACAGACAGACAGACAGACAGACGAAAAATGCTCCTTCTGAAGGTTAGAGTTTGGTAGACAGGTGCACACTCACTACAAGGTGGGTGCCAACATACAGTATAGTATCTATATGGTTAAAAAATAAACACAAACCAACCTGGCTTAGCGTACATAGTTCCACACAGCACAATGCAGGCAGGCTACTTGAGTAGTACAATCTAGTCTAATAAAGGTTAACAGCCACAACACAGAACAGCCCAGCACTAGCCTACACACTGTGAATGTAGCTAATACACTGTATATAAGCACACAGGAAGACAGGACAGCAGACAGAGTTGAATAGAGGTGCTGACAGAGAGATATAGGGATACATCATACATAAGCAGAAAGAGCACAGTAGTAGTGTGCCCTAGTAACAAGAATCATCACCTTGAGGTTAATATACTGCTTAGTGTGTGAGTTCCAGAAAACCACAACTGACTTTAGACCGCTGTTTGTTTTATAGACTGTATATTTTGGTGGTATTGGTTATTTCTAGACTTTCTATGACTGTGTTGCTGCTATATTTAATTTTATATTTTTACTATATTCAAAGTGACAGTAAGTGCTTCTGGTGGAAAATGATTGTTAGGTTGTCGTCATCATACGACGGTGGATGAGCATCGCAGTTTTGTCTTCATTTATTAAGGTGATTTATTGATGGCACAGGGAAAAGTTAGCATTTATGTCCCATTTACTTCTGGACACTCACCTTTTCATGAATTTCGCATTGAGGTGGTGGGTACGGTACAAAGCCACGGTAACTTTTAACCTGGGTCACTAATTTTTCAACCGCCATTGACATTTGAGTACACTTTACAGAGGTGTTGTGGATGAATTATAGACAGTTTCCTGTTTTAAGCAAGCGCTGCTTTACTGTGGACATATAGCCATGTTCGTCTTTTTCCAGATGTATTATTGATATGGTTGAATTTATTATGTAAGTATCTGTCACATACTATAGAATGTTAGTGGGGTTTTGGGGCTTTTAGTGGGAAAGAGAAAAGTACAAATATAGTACTTTATGTTTTTTTTTATACAGTAATTGTTTGATTTTTAAGTTGAAACTTCGTAGTTCAATGTTTTATTCTATATATTATCAACAGCTTAAATAAAAAAATAACTAGAATTTGATATACTAAATAGTATATCTAGTGGATACAGTATCTATTCAATTAAATATTCAGTCAAATGTATACTATAAAGGCAAGAAGGATAGAGGAACAAGTTTGACACTTTATTTTCAAAATAGAAACCGAAATTGACCTGAAGAATTTAATCAGATCCTGAATTTGTAACTGCAAGAAATATTGATACAGCATTTTGAACATAAAAACCATTCAAATTATTTCCAGAAAATGATTTCCTTTCCGACATTCCATTGACCTTAATTAATCCTTCACTTGTATGGGATTTATTTTTTATCGTTAACATTTTGTTGTTGACCATAACACATCTGAGAGGAGGTAGAATATATCTGGCAGGAACACACTGTATAAAGTGTAGGCCAACAGTGAGAATGCTTAGCCACATTCCCCTACGACCACAGCCTTTTCCATGCAGTCATACTGCCATCTCTTGAAAGGAAAGGGAACTACCACAACCAATCCTCACTGGGACATTCTCTCTCCCTGTTTGTCTTTTATTCCTCTTGCCTGTATTTGTATTGATGTCTACTGTACTGCAGGTTGTCCACTCGCTTTAAGCAGAGGTCCTTTAGTGCAACCTTGGTGTGGCTGGACCCTATCTGCCTCAGTAAATGATGGCTGGACAAGGCGATGCGGTAGGACTGGCCTCTGCCTCTCCAGACCAGCGCCTTTACCAATGAGACAGCCTCACGTGTCACCACAAGTCATGGGGGAGACAGAGTGGACATCACTCACTGTGTCATCCCCCCCCCGCCCCACACACACACACTCGCACACACACACTAATACACAACAACAACACACATAAATGACATACATAGAACTGACTGATATTGACCAAATAAGATCATCCAAGTGATTTTCCAGATATAAGATGACATTTGAGTCTTGATTTCAGGTGCGCAGGTTAGGAGTTGACCAATCTAGTCTTTTATTTTGACTGTGAATAAAAGGTAAATAAATCTTGCATGGGCCACTCTGTAAAAGACAGAAACAATGTATGACTGAAAGAGGTGGTCACAGCTGGAAAGGGAGAATGAACGGGGGTTGAGGGTTGCAGTTTCAACATCATTCAATCAGACAAACATGCCCCTCAGCTGAAACAGCGAAACCCTTCCGATTCTCTCGAATTAGGGAGATTAGTGGGAAAGCGCATAATGCGGGATGATGGAATTTGTCATAATTTGCATTGTCCTGGAATGATCCTGTTTGATAGAGCGACGCATCGAGGAGCTTGTCATGTCCCACGGGCAGGTCATAGAAGAAGCTTGGCAGAAATGATTTTTGAGATATGTGCATCAGTCGTAAAAGCCTCACAACCAATTTGTCAAAAAAATCTGAGGTCGGGACAGTTGAAGGCACCAGGGCATTTTGCTTTAACGCAAAAAGAAAACATGCTCTTCTATCACTTCAGCACACAACTCTGATGGTCTGGGCTACCACACTCTTCATTAACATGTACCTTTTATCAGTTTGACTTTTTATATTTCACAAGATTTTTAAATTTTGATTTTATTTTTAAGTAAATTTAAGATAAAACACAGCAATACGTCAATTCTAATATATTTATTTTTGTCAACCAAAATTTTCAAATTCTAAAATTCTAAATTATTTATTTATTTGCTCCTGTGTTGTGGCGTGTGGATGTGCGTGAGGAGGGTGTCTCCCACAATAACATAAAGCAGTCCCTTCTGACCTTGATAATACTCCACAACGAAGGCTACAGACAGACGAGTAATCAGCATAAAGTTGACCAGAGCCGACGTGACAGTGTTACTTCTCCACCCGGGCATCTCTGGAACGGGCATGTCGAGGGCAGACAGGCAGGCAGAATGGAAACGGCATAGTGAAAGTGAGAGAGGGGCCAATGTCACGTTTTGTCTTTATAGTGTCTTTTCACGATTCCTGATTATTTTCTTTCTCAAATATTTGTTCTGGTAATAACTATTCTATTCTGAACATATGTCTGTAGGTCTTTTTTGTCTCCATATGCAATTCTGGACCAGGGAGGATGCTTGAGAGTTCCCCCATGTTTGCCTTTGTGAGTTTCGTTCGGGCTATTTATGTCGCCGTTTAAGTAACACTGATGTTGTGTGACAGTTGAGCATACAAGGGTTAGGCTCAAACTAGAGCACAAACTGAAAAAAGGGACATGGAGGATTAATAAAATGAGGAAATTTAAAAAAATACAATTTAGTTTTCTTTCAGAAGAAGCCTTAATTAAGAGAGACTAAGATGGTGAAAGATACAAGAGAAGGGGAGAAAGGTTTTGGTTCTCCTGAACATGTTATATTTCTATAAATGAGGTGTCAGAAGCCCCAGAATCTCCTCAGGGCGTAGCACAACATGAGCCCATCTCTTATCATTTCTTATTCGGAGACGTGATGCGCTTTGAATGCACTAATGCTGAAAGAGCCCCACAGACTTGAAGCCAGTTGAAGATGGAATCACAGCACACAGACCTGACAAACTGACATTCACCGTGGAAGGATTAAACAGTTATTCCGTATCAAATCCAAAAAGCAGAAATAATATATGCACTTAAATGCGTGGAATAAACTTCTTCCTTGATTCGCACATTTACAACTATTTGCCAACCTTTAAATATTCAAGAAATAAAAAATACAGGAAAGAGATGAAGAGTTTTGTGGCATGAAATAAGCATGTTCCTTTAGAGACTATGAGATTGTGAGATAGAAGGGCGATTCGTTCTAATACAGTTTGATAGGTGTTATGACATGCCTTGCTCCAGTGTTCTAGTGATTGAGTCATTCAATATCCCCCCCTGCCTTCAGTCCAAAGTACTACATTTACCCATTTACTGTGGGCCCACTGTTAACAATGCTTCAAAGATTCAGAAGCAAACATAATTCTGTTACCAATTTCCACTCCCATTATGCTGTATTTAGTCATACACTGTTTACCCCTTTCATTTTGTGTTACGCGTTTCCTTGCTTGCGTTAGCCAAAAGTTACAGCATATTCATTTGATTCATTTTGTACATTTGTATTATCATTCCCTTGGTTAAATTACGCACGAGGGCTCAATGGGAGATGTGAATGAGCATATCTGATAAGCAGGCCATGGAGCTGTTCCCCCTCACCCTGTCCTTGGACCAGTGAGAAAACCTGACTGTTTGTCAATACCAGGTCACTTTACCTGCACTGGCCCAGTCTGGTTGGTCTATACCCAGCCCTGCTAATGACACAGAGTCAGACAGTCATTCAGCAGAATTGAGCCCAATGAGTTACTTTACAACACCAATGTAAATATAGCCTAGCACCCTAGCCTGTTCACGCCTTGGAGGTTTCTAACTAAAACGACAATTAAGAAGGCCTCAGACACGCTAGGCGTGTTACAAGAAGCAGTGAAGGCTTGAGAGCGGATGGATTCATCCATGCAACCGGTTCTAGTGTTCCAGTGTTCCAGCATTTGCATACGTGTTACTGTCTGGATCCTTGGGGCTCAGTGACCTTTTGACACATCATTGGGTTTCTGAAAAATGATGGTGTTTAAGCCATGAAATAAAGGTTGATAAAGCATGAAGCCAAAACACAGATTCAATTAATGCTAAGCAGGCAGCGTGTGTCGTGGCGGCCTCCGACGTCTCACAGAGAGGATGTTTGTGTAGCTTGTAGGGAAAATAAGGTCTGAGACACATTTAGTGTTAAGCCAGACTAATAGATTTTGTAACCCTGAGGTACAATATTCAAAACTCGGCTTGCGCGATAACTAAATATGCATTTTCAGTAAGACAGGACACAATTGAAATATCAGATTGAAAAACATAAGCTAGGTTGTACCTTTACCCGTTTAGGGTCAGGATATTTGCAATTGCAGTGTGAGGGAGTGGAGGCTTGGTATACCATTCACCACGAACACACCTTACTATTGATTTAACTGTGAAATATTTAATACCGCGTGTCCTTTTCTCACTGGGCCATTTAGACTCCTAAGGTTACCGTTTGAAAAATACTTGACTTGTTTATAGGAAGTTTAATGTAATATGCTATTGTTTGACCCTTATGAATATTAACAGTCTCATCTCTGGCCTATTAAAAATGCATGTGGCATTGTGCTTGTTGATCACGTTTAGGACGCCCATGCAAATTGGACTGTCTTCCCTGTCAGTGCAGGAGATAAATAATGTAGCTGTGTTGTATATTCAGGGACACACCATTGACAGTCAATTAACAAGTTTGATTGGTGTGTGAACTCATTCTTTTGAACTGTTAATTTTATGTAAATAGTATTCGTTTCCCTTTTGCCTCCACTCTCAAGCCGATCCCTCGTTAACCCCCCCCCCCACCATGCGCCAGTAGTAACCTGAGCTGGAGCTTTAATAATTGATCATCACACACCTGCTTGGTGGAAGCTATGGGGAGTTTGTCTTTAACAGTCAAGGGGGCATGCGCTGGCCTCTTGATATTCAAATCAACAAATGGTAGTCCTCCTTTTTTGGAAGTCAAAATGGGGAGCTCTTTTTATGGCTTGTTACGAGGTCCTCGCCACCCGTCTGACTTTATCAAGGCTCCTCAGATGGAGGAGATATGATGGCCCTTGATGGCTCATAAATGGAATGCCAATGACGATTTGTTGTTGACGTCGCCAACAACTCAGGCTTTTATGTTACGCTGCAGACCAGACATAGAGGTATGGTTCGCGCTTCCACAGATAGTGCTCGCAGGTAAATGATCAGGTGGTTGATCCGACCGTTTGAAAGACGGGAGGCCTCCATCCCCCTCCCCTCCTCTCCTCCCGTGCGTCCTCTCTCTCATCTCCTCCTCTGTCGCGGTAATTTGGAGCAGCAGAGGCAGATGCTGAAGATTCATCAAAGTTGACAAGTGAACCCAGGAGCTAGGAATCATGGGAAACCCATATGGAAATGGCTGTGGCCATATCCCCCTCTAGCAAAGAGCTTTATGTTGTTCTGTTATTATCAAATCAAATTCTACAAACTGCTGATTTTGTCATGGTGAAGAAAAACCTTTGTGTGTGCTGCAGGAGCATTTCAAAGCGGCATTACACTGCCCTTGAATGTCCAGTAGTAATAATGTCCACTATGGTGCATCGATGTGTACTGAAAGTACAGTGTAACTCAAAACATATGCACCATGTTATCCTGCGTTCATCCCATAGCTTTGCAATGCTTCTTATCTGCATATATTGCTCATTGGAAATTTGATTAGGTAATAAAGGCTACTTTTATGTCAACGCAATTTCCCCTGTCTCATTGATGTGGACTCGATATCTCAGATAAGCCTAGTAGGTGATTGGACTGTAACGCCTAGAACCTTAGGGCGGTGGGGGTTAGACAATTGGCCTCATTTGCTACTAACAAAGTGAGCAAGGGTACTGACTCAGTGGAGGTGAAGAGGGGGTTGGGGCGAAGTGCTAAGCCTTCAGTAATACCACTGGTCCACACTTGGTAACCCTTGTAATCTGGGGGAGAAATACGATACCCATGTATGTACGTATGGTAATCGGTTAAGGACCCTGCTCTCACACCATGTATCAATTGATTTTGGTCTCCTTGATCCCTCCGGAGGTCAGCGTCTTCACAGACCCTAAAGGTCTCTGCTTAGACCACCAATTAACACCCTGTCACCAGCGGCTGTTTGCATTGACTAGGAAGTGGCACGGTGGCCACACTTTTGATATCCTA
The DNA here is from genome assembly GCF_018296145.1 of Oncorhynchus tshawytscha. Lineage (NCBI taxonomy): Eukaryota > Metazoa > Chordata > Actinopteri > Salmoniformes > Salmonidae > Oncorhynchus > Oncorhynchus tshawytscha. Next base: position 27,257,067 of record NC_056439.1, read on the forward strand.
ATGTAGCAAGGTGATGGGTGTCCAGAGACCTGACCTCTCCACTGGTCTCATTGGTCCCCACGCATCCTTCTGCATTAATCGCATGGATTTCTTCGAGCTTAAATTATTGAGCTTAGGAACTTTGTCGTCTAACAGGCCGTTTATCTGGGAATCTCAGCGTATTATCGCGTGGCTAATTATGCTCATGAATAAGACAACACAGACAGACCCCCGTTTGAACGGATCTGCTCTCACCCATGCTAAGGCACCTGCTTATCTTCCTGCTGGGAAATGTGTATTATTGGTGATATGATACATTGTGAAAAAAAGATGGAACTTAGCTGATGCGCTTATCAAACAGGCTGATAATTGATGTTCATTTCGGACGTTACACCTCACTGATGTCTGCACTGTGTTACTTTGACAGGACTCAGGTAGAGTTGAGTTAGTTCGGAAATGAACGGCACTTCTTTGCAGGTCGAACACGTTTTTGTTTGTCTGTTTGCACGTTCAAGTTGTGTCAGGTCTGTGTTTGCAGTTTGCACTCTATAGCTTTACAAAATAGTATATTTTTTCCATTGTAGTCCTCCATGAGGTGTGTATATGTTTGGCAATTAAATAAATAAGTTAGCCTCAATTCTATATCGAACAGCCCAACGTCTTCACCAGCCATTTGTCCGCTTGAGAGAATGACTGCATTTATCATCTTTGACCAGTAGCCAGTTCTGTGGGAGTGTGTAATTGAGTTTCAAGCGATGGATTGAGTTTGAGGAGAGATTTATCCTCTGAAACCAGGAGTGTGTACATAGGCCACATGGCCAAGCAGAAGCACAGCCATTCTATAGGGCAACTGAGAGGGAAAACATTAACCCCTGGAAAGAGCTTTGGTTGACCGCTGCCAGGATGAGACTGATGTCAGGGGGTATGAGACTGATGTCAGGGTGTATGAGACTGATGTCAGGGTGTATGAGACTGATGTCAGGGTGTATGAGACTGATGTCAGGGTGAATGAGACTGATGTCAGGGTGAATGAGACTGATGTCCGGGTGAATGAGACTGATGTCCGGGTGAATGAGACTGATGTCCGGGTGAATGAGACTGATGTCCGGGTGAATGAGACTGATGTCAGGGTGAATGAGACTGATGTCAGGGTGAATGAGACTGATGTCAGGGTGATGTGATGTCGGGTGAATGAGACTGATCAGGGTGAATGAGACTGATGTCAGGGTGAATGAGACTGATGTCAGGGTGAATGAGACTGATGTCAGGGTGAATGAGACTGATGTCAGGGTGAATGAGACTGATGTCGGATGAATGAGACTGATGTCGGGTGAATGAGACTGATGTCAGGGTGAATGAGACTGATGTCAGGGTGAATGAGACTGATGTCAGGGTGAATGAGACTGATGTCAATGAGACTGATGAGGGTGAATGAGACTGATGTCGGGTGAATGAGACTGATGTCCGGGTGAATGAGACTGATGTCAGGGTGAATGAGACTGATGTCAGGGTGAATGAGACTGATGTCAGGGTGAATGAGACTGATGTCAGGGTGTATGAGACTGATGTCAGGGTGAATGAGACTGATGTCCGGGTGAATGAGACTGATGTCAGGGTGAATGAGACTGATGTCAGGGTGAATGAGACTGATGTCAGGGTGAATGAGACTGATGTCAGGGTGAATGAGACTGATGTCAGGGTGAATGAGACTGATGTCAGGGTGTATGACTGACTGACTGATGTCAGGGTGAATGAGACTGATGTCAGGGTGAATGAGACTGATGTCAGGGTGAATGGACTGTGAATGAGACTGATGTCAGGGTGATGAGACTGATGTCAGGGTGAATGGGTGAATGAGACTGATGTCAGGGTGTATGAGACTGATGTCCGGGTGAATGAGACTGATGTCGGGTGAATGAGACTGATGTCAGGGTGAATGAGACTGATGTCAGGGTGAATGAGACTGATGTCAGGGTGTATGAGACTGATGTCCGGGTGAATGAGACTGATGTCAGGGTGAATGAGACTGATGTCAGGGTGTATGAGACTGATGTCCGGGTGAATGAGACTGATGTCAGGGTGAACGGAGCTGAACAACCATCCTGTATGAGTATAAGTTCCTGTTTAATCACATATATGGCTCAATTCCATAGGAAGAACCAGGGGGAACCAGAATGAAAGTGAACTAGTGAGAACTAGTGAGATGCAGGAGGACCAGAATGAAAGTGAACTAGTGAGAACTAGTGAGAACCATGAGGAACCAGAATGAAAGTGAACTAGGGAGAACCAGGAGGAACCAGAATGAAAGTGAACCAGGGGGAACCAGAATGAAAGTGAACTAGGGAGAACCAGGAAGAACCAGAATGAAAGTGAACTAGGGAGAACCAGGCACAGGGTTCCATAGTTACACCATGAAATAGGCTAGCATCAGCTTAACTAACGTGTGATTGTGTGGTACCTTTGCCCCTTTACAGGTGGATGAGGCAGTGTTCTGTGCAGGCCAGATCGCCCTGGTGCCTTGTACCATGCAGCTGGTGAGGGCTGGAGCAAGGACCCAGGCCTGCCTGTCCTTCAGCCACATAGAGAAGGTTCTGGAAGCAGTGATCAGCAGCCTTACCCTGGGCCATGTGCTGCAGGCCCACTGCTATGCCACCCGCAGCCAAGACATCCCTGTTATCAGAGCAGTCTGGGACAGCAAGCTGAGGGCCGCACAAGAGAAGGTGAGCTATTTTATCAACTATTTGTCCTTTGTATAAATCCTATGTATATTTCCTTTTGTGAATATGATCAATAGCATAAATAAATGGAATTAACCTCTACTCACACAGAGTAGGCAAAAAAACAGCATCTGTGTGTGCTTCCATCTCCATTTGAATAAGGGAGAAAATGTGATAGGCATATTAGACATGCAGCCTTGAATTCTCTATCAGAATTTAATGGGCAAAAAGTGGAATTTCCAAATGAGCCAAAGTCCCACCCGCTCTCCCCCTTCAGAGACCCAGAGCTCTGTTGCTGATATTTACCAGTGAGTGTGCTCATGAAAAGTTGATGATGTGGGAAACACTGGTGTCTTTGATAATATGGAGCTTGGCACAGAAGCAGATGTCTTCCGTTAGAACCTCCCTAATCCTTTATCCCCCCTTTTGGAGTTAGGCTGAACTCTCTGAGCAGCTTATCCCCCTCCAGTCCATGCCCCCGCCCCAAACCCCTCTACCCTGCCACAGACCCTCATCCACATGGCTAATAAGGGCACCAGGCTCCCCAGCCAGGCCTGCTCCTCCCGCGGTAATCTGCCAGCCCTGGGGAATAAGGGAGCAGGGGAGAAGGGAAGAGCCCACCTCCAACATGTGTCTCAGACTCTGTGGTGAGAAGTGCAGAGTGGGGACTCACTAAAAGTGCAAATCAGGGTCTTTCTAAAATGTGCAGAGTGGGGACTCACTAAAAGTGCAAATCAGGGTCTTTCTAAAATGTGCAGAGTGGGGACTCACTAAAAGGGCAGAATGGGGACTCACTAAAAGGGCAGAATGGGGACTCACTAAAAGGGCAGAATGGGGACTCACTAAAAGGGCAGAATGGGGACTCACTAAAAGGGCAGAATGGGGACTCACTAAAAGGGCAGAATGGGGAACTGGGGACTCACTAAAAGGGCAGAATGGGGACTCACTAAAAGGGCAGAATGGGGACTCACTAAAAGGGCAGAATGGGGACTCACTAAAAGGGCAGAATGGGGACTCACTAAAAGGGCAGAATGGGGAACTAAAAGGGCAGAACTCACTAAAAGGGCAGAACGGGGACTCACTAAAAGGGCAGAATGGGGAATGGGGACTCACTAAAAGGGCAGAATGGGGACTCACTAAAAGGGCAGAATGGGGACTCACTAAAAGGGCAGAATGGGGACTCACTAAAAGGGCAGAATGGGGACTCGCTCACTTGCAGGACTTGCCTTCATGATGGGGATAGCAGACTAGATACCCTTTTAAAGCTTACACTGAGTGGACAAAACATTAGCCTGCTCTTTACATGACACAGACTGACCAGGTAAAAGCTATGATCCCTTATTGATGTCACTTGTTAAATCCACTTGAATCAGGTTAAAGGATTTTTAAGCCTTGAGACAATAGAGACATGGATTGTGTATGTGTGCCATTCAGAGGGTGAATGGGCAAGAAAAAACATGTAAGTGCCTTTGAACAGGCTATGGTAGTAGGTGCCAGGAAAGTGTTTGGTACACACAGTGTAGAGGCTCCACAGAAGAGTCTAGTGACAACGTATTGATAGAGTTGGACCCATAACAAAGTGAGGACCCATAACTCTATTGTGAGGAGGGTAATAGAAATTCATGTAAACTGTTCCCTGGCCCATAGCTGGCCTCCCCCAACATGAGTAAAATAAACGTATCAAACAGGGAATGCAACTAATTAGCATGTAGTTTTGGGACTGTCAGACCATTGACTCACTGAGGTCAAAGCTTAGGGAACTAGTTGGCTACAGCATCAGGGCCAGGTCAATCAGGGCCAGGTCAGATGTGCTCCAAGATGGCCAACATTCAATAAATTGGTGAAAACAAGTCTTTGATGTGTCAAGCGGACTGCTTATTGGCACCTTCAGAGTCCTCTATCTGAACTGGCACTTGAATGAACCCCTCCACAGATTGACAGCTCTGTTAGTTTCCCCCCAAACAGGTTAGTTAACCCTCTCTCAGCCCTTAGACTATCACAGTGGGCTAGCTGGTAAGGGTTACTAACCTCCCACCTCCCCTTTGTGAGTTAGTCATTGAGTAGCAATAGATGCTGGTAGTTCCCAGCTCCTCCATCCCTCCCTCTCTCTCAGCGCAGGTGGGGTGGGAGGAGAGGAGAGGGTCCAGGGGAGAGAGAGAGGCTGTGGCAGGGGCCTGCTTGCGTTTCATCCTGGGCCTGGTGCAACGGCTCTGTCCCTGGGGTGGGGATTAGACAAAGCGCCGGTGCTCATTTGAAGTGATTGTAATGAGAATATTTAACTCAGGTCAAACACAGATAACACCACTCCTGCAGAGACTGGGGAATAACTCACCCTCTCCTTTATTCACTCACACACACACAAGGCTCAGGACTGGCTGAGTGCACCTGCAGTAAATGGGATCTTTATGTTCTTGGTACCTGTATTTTACTGTGTGCTTTTTACCTGGTATTTACTTAGAAGTTCAACTTATAAATTCCATGGTAAAGTGGTCATTATTCAACTTTTTGTAAGATAATGATGTAAACTACAAAGGGTAAAGCTCCAGGGCCAGTTTTTGGATGTGGATTGTCTTACCCATTGTCTTTGTCAGTAGCTATTGATTCACACTAGAGACACCTGATGAGGTGGCTCAGCACAGAAACCACATTTTGACCCATGCAATTAGCTACATAAGAAACCAATAGACCCTGATTCCACCCCTGACTAAAACCAGGCTCACTTTGAATAAAAGTGTCTTCTCTTGTTAGTTTCAACAACTTGACTCCCAGGTCGCACTCACTTTTACCTGACCAGCTCCTGCAGCCTGTCAAGCAACACTAAAACCCTCTTGCCATTCATTTTCAGAGTGACGAATAATAACAGCCAAGAACATTTATCCCGTTTACCTCCGGCGTCGTGCACAAACGTAACCAGCAATCAGAGCTGTGATGAGGTGGGAGACATCAGGCTGCTGAGGCAGAAGGAAGCACAGCCGCGTGGCTCCGTGTTGTTGTTGTGCGTTGATCATTTCTCTAATCAGGTGGACGGGGAAGCTCGCAGGGGTTAATTGGGAGCACGCCGGAGCCGCCTCGCTTGCGAAATCGTATTTATGGCGCGTTGAACCGCGAGGTCCGTGTGTGAGTGTGATGAATAAGGAGGTGTGCATGCAATGCGTCTGTAATTGTTAGCCAGTCTTCTCAGTTGGACAACAGGACTGGAAAACACGGCAACTTCTTTTGTGTTGATGCCAATTGATTTTCTCCTAGTTATTAGTTAGGCTAAACCTTTGGTATTCATGAATGCACATTATGTGATGTGTGATCGAATGGCAATTTCCATCATAAGAAGTTACACAAGATCACAGTGTGAAGTCAAGTGCCATACTATGGTCGTTTTCTGTGTTTGTCTGAATCCTGGCTTGAGTGTTCTGTAGTAGGCCCTCTTTATGGTATCCATCAATCTCCATCTAACTCCATGGGTACCCCCACACACCTAAACATATAGGCCCTTATATAATAAGGGTTCCTCTCACTCCCTCCTGTATATCCCCTCTCCTCCCTTTAACCCTGTTCTGCCCCCTCTCTTCAGGGGGGAGCTGTTAGTGTTAGCTAACCTAACACACCTCCAACACCACAGCAGCAGTAGACAGGCTTTGGTTTATACAAGTGGCCCCAGGGCTACAGCCAGCCAGCCAGCCAGCCAGCCAGCCAGCCTGCAGAGGAAACGGAGAGACGAGAGGGGGGATATTGTGGGGACTGGTGGCCCACTGCTACACCCTGCCTGTAGAGGGAACTGAAAGAGAGAAGAGGAGAGGGGGATAATGTGGATACTGGAGGCCCACGTCTCTCAGGTAGCCACACAGAGGAGAGGAGAGCCAGGCAGCCCCAGCCACGCGCTGAAGGCCTCCCGCTGGGCAGGAAATGTAGGGGAACTGCCTAAGCGGCTAGGCCCCATCAGCTCCCTGCTGCTCGCCGGCTTTACACCACTTCCTTATTACGGTGTTTACCGTTCGCCTTTCACGCCTCTCTGGTCCCCAGCCCTGCGCCAAGCATCTGTGAGAGAGAAGGAGCGGGGGAAAGGAAGGAGGGAGTTAAAAGAAACATGGTGGAAAGCAGGTCACACTCTCCTTCGACAGTGGCTGAGTGAGTTCCAGATTTTCAGAGTGCGAGAGAGAGAGGGGGGTTGTGCTAGTGAGCCAACTGAATGAAGGGATGAAGTAATGTGATGTATTGCATTATGGAGAAAACAGCATTAAAGAGCAGGGCTGCCCCAATCACATGTACATACACACCATGTCACACACACACAAACTCTACTGCAGGCACTCCGCTCAGTCATATATCACAATGTGATATATTGGATTCAGTTAATACATTATTTCTAGTCAGGCAGGGGGTGTCAGGTGAGTAGAGTGCTTCACTCCTGACAGCAGGGAGACACACTACAACAATGAAGTACTGACTACAAACACAGACTGAAACATCACCACCAACTGAAACACTGAAATCACAGGGAAGGAAACAATATTCTCAGAAAGGACCAAATGTACTGCACCAAGCGCTCTCTGTTCATGTAACATTTGGAGAGATAAATAAATAAAGGAGTTGATTTAACCACCTCAGACAAGTCTGGGAGGAAAAACAAAGTCTGGAAGTTTAGATCTGTGTGACCGTCTGCAGTGATCGGCCAGAGGCTAGAGTACCGTAGCATCGACATCGAGGTTCTCTGTCGTCTCACTGGGTACAGTACCTCAGCACCCTGGGCCAACAGGATGGCCTTTAAGCCTGGTTAAGCAGGGCTCTTCTCCCCCCTGTCCCCTCACCACCCTATCCCTCCCTCCCTCCCTCCCAGAGCAATGAGTATTGACAAGTGTGGACCTGGGCCCCTCCAGGAGAATACTTTGCTGCGCGCTAAGTGCTAATCTAACATTTATCAAAGCAGAGGCCACATATGTATCATGTCACACCACACAACACCACACAGGCCTGCCGTCCCTGTCACACTTATTGTTCCCTGTTGTTGTTATTATTCACCATCACCACTAGCTAGGGCTTCACAGTGAAGAAATGGAGCGAACAAATTTAGGCTATCCTCTTTAGGTCCCCCCCCCCCCTCCCCATCGTCCTTCTTCCCTCTCCAAGGCGAGAGGTTGGCTGTTGATACACAATTAGGCCTTAGCTAAAGTTTAATCTGGAGGTAAGTGGTGCAGGCGTTCATGTAGCTGGCATGTTGGGTCGCGATGGGTTTGTTTATCGAGGGGGACAAAGAGGCCGCTCGTCTGCTCTTGTCAATGATTTTTTGTGTGAGTGAATTACAAAATAAAGTGTATGTAACCTGTTATTATTCTGCACTTACGAAGTGGGGTGTAAGTGGATGAAAATTGATCCTGCAAATTGAAAAGGGGGTTAAGTGTTTTTGTCCTATCGACTCCAGCCGAAATGACTTGTATAAAACGCTCATTTCTCTCCCATTAGCAGATGAGGGCCGTAGCCAAGTATTATTTGAGGGCTACATTGTGCCGTGAGCTGGCAGAAGACATTTTGTAGCTGATAATTGCCTACTGACACTGTCTGGAGGGGGAAAACAGATTTGAACTCTGCAAATGTAATCATTTGAAGCCATCACGGCAGTTTTCTGCTAAATGTGGAAGGGTGATTGGTGAAATGGCCACAGCATGAATCATGATCTCCTTGGAAACGATGAAAAGGGCTTCTTTGAAAGAACCTGTCATGTTATCAGATGGACTTATATGTGCTGTTGTTGATGGATAGCTGTGTCGGCATCCATATATGTTTGTTTGACAAATGATTATTGTCCATACCCTGGAATATAACCCAGGCTTACCTTTCCATCTAAAATCTTCCTCATGTTCCTATGACACCCTGCATATCCTTACTCTCAGGTATTGGATATACAAATAATTATCTTTGTGATAAAATGTGCATTAATTGTCTCAAATATAAAGGGCACATTTCTATATCGCAGGAGGAATCATTCGGGGAGCAAGAGATTCAGAGTGGACCCTTGGTGGTTACCGTGGTCCCTGCCTTACCCAGGGGAGCGGCTGTGGAACTGCACGTCATTGCTGCCCACGACGACCCCAGACACAGGACTTCCTGTCACATGACTACTGAGGTGGTGTGTGGAACCATAGAATGTCATGCCATGCTGTCCAGCGATAGCCAGTGTGCAACTGTATCCTTGGCACTGATGGTGCCCAGCTCTGCGCCAGCTGTCTCAGGGTTGGAAGGGGAGATACTGGTTGCACTGGTTGCTACCCTTCAGAGTGCCATGCAGAAGATTGGTGGTGGTGGGATCTCTCCACTGTGTGCCAGGGTGTTCTACAAGTGTAACAATGCTCTGGCTGGACAGCTTGTAACAGGTAGGTAAACCACACACTCTACACTGCTCGCTCCTCATACATGTAGCAATACACGTTTAAACATTTTCAAATTCAAATTAATTTGAGTTAAATACAATTAAAAAATGTTGGTATAAGGTGATCTTTATGTTACTAAGATCTTATATTAAGCAACCGAGATTGGGTAACTGTCCGCCTAAAACAGTGGTATTCCCCCAAAAAATGGAGACCCCATTTTTCCACCAATAATTTATTGTGACCCCACCCCACCCCCAAAACATTTTTATTTGTATTTTTACATCAACAAAATTCATTGCATTTTCATCTAAAAGAAACAAATACATATACTCAATACAATAAAAAAATGACATATTATCTTTCTCAAAAACCTTTGTCCCGTACAATAATCTGTACTCTACATTTTTGTTGCGAATAAAACAATATATATACAGTTCCAGTGAAAAGTTAGGACACACCTACTCGTTCAAGGGGTTTTCTTTATTTTTACTCTTTTCTACATTGTAGAATAATACTGAAGACATCTAATCTATGAAATAACACATTGAATATTTAAAAATAAAAAAAATCACAATATATTTGATATTTAGGGGCCTTCCGGGTGGCGCAGTGGTCTAAGGCACTGCATCGCAGTGCTAGCTGTACCACCAGAGACTCTGGGTTCGAGCCCAGGATTCTTCTAAGTAGCCACCGTTTGTCTTGATGACAGCTTTGCACAATCTTGGCATTCTCTCAACTAGTTTCACCTGGACTGCTTTTCCAACATTTTTGAAGGAGTTCCCACATATGCTGAGCGCTGCTTTTCCTCTTCTCTGCAGTCCAACTCATCCCAAATCATCTCAATTGGGTTGAGGTCGGGGTGATTGTGGAGGTCGGGGTGATTGTGTCATCTGATGCGTCAAGCAGCGCTTACACAGCCTGGAGGTGTGTCCTGTTGAAAACAAATGCTAGTCCCACTAAGCGTAAACCAGATGGGATGGCGTAACGCTGCAGAATGCTGTAGTAGCCACACTGGTTAAGTGTGCCTTGAATTCTAAATAAATCACTGACAGTGTCACCAGCAAAACACCATCACACCTTCTCCTCCATGCTTCACGGTGGGAATCACACATGCGGAGATCATCATCCTTTCACCTACTCTCACAAAGACACGGCGGTTGGAACAAAAAAATCGCAAATTTGGACTTTCCACCGGTCTAATGTCCATTGCTTGTGTTTCATGGCCCAAGCAAGTATCTTCTTATTACTTGTGTCCTTTAGTCAATCAATCAATGAAATGTATTTATAAAGCCCTTCTTACATTAGCTGATGTCACAAAGTGCTGTACAGAAACCCAGCCTAAAACTCCAAACAGCAAGCAATGCAGGTGTAAAAGCACGGTGGCTAGGAAAAACTCCCTAGAAAGGCCAGAACCTAAGAAGAAACCTAGAGAGGAACCAGGCTATGAGGGGTGGCCAGTTCTCTTCTGGCTGTGCCAGGTGGAGATTATAACAGAACATGGCCAAGATGTTCAATTGTTCATAGATGCCCAGCAGGGTCAAATAATAATAATCACAGTGGTTGTCGAGGGTGCAACAGGTCAGCACCTCAGGAGTAAATGTCAGTTGGCTTTTCATAGCCGATCATTCAGAGTATCTCTACCGCTCCTGCTGTGTCTAGAGAGTTGAATACAGCAGGTCTGCGACTGGTAGCACGTCCGGTGAACAGGTCAGGGTTCCATAGACGCAGGCAGAACAGTTGAAACTGGAGCAGCAGCACGGCCAGGTGGACTGGGGACAGCAAGGAGTCATCAGGCCAGGTAGTCCTGAGGCATGGTCCTAGGGCTCAGGTCCTCAGAAAGAAAGAAAGAAAGAAAGAAAGAATGAAAGAAAGAAAAATAGAAAGAGAGAGAGAGAGAGCGAATTAGAGAGAGCATACCTACATTCACACAGGACACCGGATAAGACAGGAGAAATACTCCAGATATAGCAGACTGACCTTAGCCCCCCGACACATAAACTACTGCAGGATAAATACTGGAGGCTGAGACAGGAGGGGTATGGAGACACTGTGGCCCCGTCCTACGATACCCCCGGACAGGGCCAAACAGGCAGGATATAACCCCACCCACTTTGCCAAAGCACAGCCACCACACCACTAGAGGGATATCTTCAACCACCAACTTACCATCCTGAGACAAGGCCGAGTATAGCCCACAAACATCTCCGCCAAGGCACAACCCAAGGGGGCGCCAACCCGGACAGGAAGACCATGTCAGTGACTCAACCCACTCAAGTGACGCACCCCTTCTAGGGACGGCATGAAAGAGCACCAGTGACTGTAATCGGGTTAGAGGCAGAGAATCCCAGTGGAAAGAGGGGAAGCGGCCAGGCAGAGACAGCAAGGGCGGTTCGTTGCTCCAGTGCCTTTCCGTTCACCTTCACACTCCTGGGCCAGACTACACTCAATCATAGGACCTACTGAAGAGATGAGTCTTCAATAAAGACTTAAAGGTTTAGACCGAGTCTGCGTCTCTCACATGGTAGGCAGACCATTTCATAAAAATTGAGCTCTATTTGAGAATGCCCTGCCTCCAGCTGTTTGCTTAGAAATTCTAGGGACAGTAAGGAGGCCTGCGTCTTGTGACCGTAGCGTATGTGTAGATATGTATGGCAGGACCAAATCGGAAAGATATATAGGAGCAAGCCCATGTCATGCTTTGTAGGTTAGCAGTAAAACCTTGAAATCAGCCCTTACCTTAACAGGAAGCCAGTGTAGAGAGGCTTGCACTGGAGTAATATGATACATTTTGGGGGTTTTAGTCAAGATTCTAGCAGCCGTGTTTAGCACTAACTGAAGTTTATTTAGTGCTTTATCCGGGTAGCTGGAAAGTAGAGTATTGCAGTAGTCTAACCTAGAAGTGACAAAAGCATGGATTAATTTTTCTGCATCATTTCTGGACATAAAGTTTCTGATTTTTGCAATGTTACGTAGATGGAAAAAAGCTGTCCTTGAAACAGTCTTGATATGTTCGTCAAAAGAGAGATCAGGGTCCAGAGTAACGCCGAGGTCCTTCACAGTTTTATTTGAGATGTCTGTACAACCATCAAGATTAATTGTCAGATTCCACAGAAGATCTTTGTATCTTGGGATCGAGAACAACCATCTCTGTTTTGTCTGAGTTTAAAAGTAGAACATTTGCCGCCATACACTTCCTTATGTCTGAAACACAGGCTTCCAGGGAGGGCAATTTTGGGGCTTCTCCATGTTTCATTGAAATGACGGCTGTGTGTTATCCGCATGGCAGTGAAAGTTATGTTTCCATTATGTTTCCGAATGACATCACCAAGAGGTAAAATATATAGTGAAAACAATAGTGGTCCTAAAACGGAGCCTTGAGGCACACCGGAATTTACAGTTGATTTGTCAGAGGACAAACCATCCACAGAGACAAACTGATATTTTTCCGACAGATAAGATCTAAAGCAGGCCAGAACTTGTCCGTGTAGACCAATTTGGGTTTCCAATCTCTCCAAAAGAAGGTGGTGATCGATGGTATCAAAAGCAGCAATATGGTCTAGGAGCACGAGGACAGATGCAGAGCCTTGGTCTTTAGCAGTGGTTTCTTTGGAGCAATTTGACCATGAAGGCCTGATTCATGCAGTCTCCTTTGAACAGTTGATGTTGAGATGTGTCTGTTACTTGAACTCTGTGAAGCATTTATTTGGGCTGCGATCTGAGGCTGATAACTCTAATGAACTTATCCTCTGCAGCAGAGGTAACTCTGGGTCCTCCTTTCCTGTGGCGGTCCTCATGAGAACCAGTTTCATCGTAACGCTTGGTGGTTTTTGCGACTGCACTTGAAGAAACTTTCAAATTCTTTAAATGTTCCGTATTGACTGAGCTCCATGTACTAAACTAATGATGGACTGTCAATTGTCTTTGCTTAATTGAGTTGTTCTTGCCATAATATGGTCTTGGTCTTTTGCCAAATAGGGCTATCTTCTGTATACCACCCCTACCTTGCCACAACACAACTGATTGGCTCAAATGAATTAAGAAGGAAAGAAATTCCACAAATTAACTTTTAACAATGTGCACCTGTTAATTGAAATGCATTCCAGGTAACTAATTGAGAGAAGGTCAAGAGTGTGCAAAGCTGTCATCAATGCAAAGGGTGGTGACTTTGAACAATCTCAAATATATTTTGATTTGTTTAACACTTTTTTGGTCACTATATGATTCCATATGTGTTATTTAATAGTTTTGATGTCTTAACTTTTATTCTACAATGTAGAAAATAGTACAAATAAAGAAAAACCTTTGAATGAGTAGGTGTGTCCAAACTTTTGACTGGTTGGCGACCCCACTGCAGACCCCGACTTTGAATATCACTGCCCTAAATAATGTTTGGGTGACATTGGTAAAGATATTTCCATACATAAAGTTGTGAGAACAACAGTCTAGTAGAAACCAGTCTCTGGAGGGAAGCTCATCTTCCTTTGTGTTTAATTATTGGGAGTCATTTGCTCTCTGTTGTTAAGAACAGCACTGGGACTGGCAGCATCCTCTGTCATCATTATACTGTTATGCCACCATCTTACTCTCTCAGGATTCTGGTTCCTCATCAAGACAAATATGGAATGGTATTTATTTTCCCCTGCGAGACTCGTTTTGTCTTTAGAAAAGGTCCAACCAACACATTCATCAACCAGACACAGTTGAATCCACGCCAGACCCGACACTTTTACAGTCATTTCTCGGCCTTGACATGTTTTATTGGGGAGGATGAAATTATAATGTGATGAATAGGAATAAACATAGTCGACAACAATATGTCTGGACATAGACATGGGTGTTTGTTTTGTCACATAATTATATGATGGCAATTCATGAAAGGTCATCAGTTCTTGTTCTGAACATCTCAGGAGAGTTTGAAATCTACTCCGTTCACACAAAATAGTGCTGAAATTAAAGGATGCTCTGATATTTTAGTACTGCAATCGTGTTTGATATGAATATGGGCATATAATACAATGTTGTTTTAAAATTCAGCAATTTTAATGACGTTGGATCTCAAATATGTAAAATAACACAAGGTCCTTTTGGTATTTTCTTGGTTTATACTGATTCACCAGAAAAATAAGTGTATTTATTTTACTTTTCACACAGACTTAAAAAATGTATTTTAAAAGTCCACAGCTTACCCCTCATTTCATATGTCTATGCTATGTGCTCAGACACTTCCCTTAAGCCAGTTATTGACTCATCATTGAACTGGAATCTGTTACCTTTCCTCAGCACGCACAGCCCCAGCCATGGCCTGGGAGAGGGCCTGTGGCCAGGCAGCCTTCATGGTTCACAGCCCAGCTCCACGCCTAATGCTTTCCAAAAGTCAAAGAAGGAAAAGTAGCACCTCTGGCGCTAGCCATCACAGCCACAAACTGCCACTGTTGTAAGCGCAGTGCAACGCCGCTGAAAAATGTGACCCACCCCGAGTCACTATCGCTGCGCTTCACGGCTGATAGACAGACATATGCTCCGGATGAAACCTTTTACATGTTGTCTGAAGATGTTATTTACATTACAGAGACTCAACAACCCCACATATGGCCTAGTTGTGTCAGATGATTTGCACTTCTAATGAAGTTATTTGTCTACTATTTAACAATATTCTTATAAAAACATTTCAAAAGACTTATTAGTATGTTTTCGTTGTTTTCTATAAATAATGAGTAAAAATGCTGTTACAGATCCACTGAAATTTTGAATGAAAGGCATCAATTGTTTCATAGAAAATCTATATTTACAGTGCATTCGGAAAGTATTCAGACCCCTTGAATTTTCCACATTTTATTACGTTACAGACTTATTCTAAAATTCCTTTTATCATTTGTTTTACCCTCCTCAATCTACACACAATACCCCATAATGACGAAGCAAAAACTGGTTTTTAGAACTGTTTGCAAATGTATAAAAAAAACAACTGAAATATACATTTACATAAGTATTCAGACCCTTCACTGTTGAAGCACCTTTTGCAGTGATTACAGCCTCGAGTCTTCTTGGGTGTGATGCTACAAGCTTTGCACACCTGTATTTGGGCAGTTTTTCCCATTCTTCTCTCCAGATCCTCTCAAGCTATTTCAGGTTGGATGGGGAGCTTTGCAGCACAGCTATTTTCAGGTCTCTCCAGAGATGTTCGATCGGGTTCAAGTCCGGGCTGTGGCTGGGCCACTCAAGGACATTCAGAGACTTGTCCCAAAGCCAGTCCTGTATTGTCTTGGATGTGTGCGTTGTTGTCCTGTTGGAAGGTGAACCTTCGCACCAGTCTGACATCCTGAGCTTTCTGGAGCAGGCTTTCATCAAGGATCTCTCTGTACTTTGCCCCGTTCATCTTTCCATCGATCTTGACAAGTCTCCCAGTCCCTGCCACTGAAAAACATCCCCACAGCATGATGCTGCCACCACCATGCTTCACCGTAGGGATGGTCTCAGGTTTCCTCCAGACGTGACGCTTGACATTCAGGCTAAAGAGTTCAATCTTGGTTTCATCAGACCAGAGAATCTTGTTTCTCATGGTCTGAGAGTCTTCAGTTGCCTTTTGGCAAACTCAAAGCAGGCTGGAATGTGCCTTTTACTGAAGAGTGGCTTACGTCTGGCCACTCTACCATAAAGGCCTGATTGGTGGAGTGCTGCAGAGATGGTTGTCCTTCTGCAAGGTTCTCCCATCTCCACAGAGGAACTTTGGAGCTCTGTCAGAGTGACCATCAGGTTCTTAGTCACCTCCCTGACCAAGGCTCTTCTCACCCGATGGCTCAGTTTGGCCAGGCGGCCAGCTCTAGGAAGAGTCTTGGTGGTTCCAAATATATATATATACAGTACCAGTCAAACGTTTGGACACACCTACTCATTCAAGGGTTTTGCTTTATTTTTTACTATTTTTGACATTGTAGAATAATAGTGAAGACATCAAAACTATTAAATAACACATATGGAATAAAGTAGCCACCTTTTGCCTTGATGACAGCTTTGAATACTCTTGGCATTCACTCAACCAGCTTCACCTGGAATGCTTTTTCAACAGTCTTGAAGGAGTTCCCACATATGCTGAGAACTTGTTGGCTGCTTTTCCTTCACTCTGCGGTCCAACTCATCCTAAACCATCTCAATTTGGTTGAGGTCGGGTGATTGTGGAGGCCATGTCATCTGATGCAGCACTACATCACTCTCCTTGGTCAAATAGCCCTTACACAGCCTGGAGGTGTGTTGGGTCATTGTCCTGTTGAAAACAAATGCTAGTCCCACTAAGCATAAACCAGATGGGATGGCGTAACGCTGCAGAAGGCTGTAGTAGCCACTGGTTACCGCCTTGAATTCTAAATAAATCACTGACCGTGTCACCAGCAAAACACCATCACACCTCCTCCTCCATGCTTCACGGTGGGAATCACACATGCAGAGATCATCATCCTTTCACCTACTCTCAGAAAGACATGGCGGTTTGAACAAAAAATCTCAAAGTTGGACTCATCAGACCAAAGGACAGATTTCCACTGGTCTAATGTCCATTGCTTGTGTTTCATGGCCCAAGCAAGTCTCTTCTTCTTATTGGTGTCCTTTATGCGTGGTTTCTTTGGAGCAATTTGACCATGAAGGCCTGATTCACGCAGTCTTCTTTGAACAGTTGATGTTGAGATGTGTCTGTTACTTGAACTCTGTGAAGCAATTATTTGGGCTGCAATCTGAGGTGCAGTTAACTCTAATGGACTTGTCCTCTGCGACAGAGGTAACTCTGGGTCCTCCTTTCCTGTGGCGGTCCTCCTGAGAGACAGTTTCATCATAGCGCTTGATGGTTTTACGACTGCTCAAATCTTCCTCATTGGCTGATCTTCATGTCTTAAAGTAATGATGGACTGTCGATTCTCTTTGCTTATTTTAGCTGTTCTTGACATAATATGGACTTGTTCTTTTACCAAATAGGACTATCTTCCATATATATATATATATATATATATATATATATATATATATATATATATATATAAAACATTAAAGTAGTGTGTGTGTGTATATAAATGTAAAAAAATATATATATAAAAAAAAATATATATATATATATATAAACATAAAAAAAAAAAAATATATATATATATTATATATATTTTTATTTTTTTATATATATATATTTTTAAAACATTTATATACAGACACACACACTACCGTTCAAAAGTTTGGGGTCAATTAGAAATTTCCTTGTTTTTGAAAGACAAGCACAGCTAATTTTTTTAATGGAATATCCACATAGGCGTACAGAGTCCCAGTATCAGCAACCATCACTCCTGTGTTCCAATGGCACGTTGTGTTAGCTAATCCAAGTTTATCATTTTAAATGGTTAATTGATCATTAAATCAAATTAAATTGTATTAGTCACATTCGGAGCACAGGTTAGTTGAGGTAATATGTACATGTAGGGAGAGTTGTTAAAGTGCCTATGCATAGATGATAACAACAGAGAGTAGCAGCGGTGTAAAGGAGGTGCAATGCAAGTAGTGTGGGTAGACATTTGATTAGATGGCTTGGGGGTTGAAGCTGTTTAGAAGCCTCTTGGACCTAGATTTGGCGCTCCGGTACCGCTTGCCATGCGGTAGCAGAGAGAACAGTCTATGACTAAGGTGGCTGGAGTCTTTGACAATTTTTAAGGCCTTCCTCTGACACCGCCTGGTATAGAGGTCCTGGATGGCAGGAAGCGTGGCCCCAGTGATGTACTGGGCCGTTGGCACGACCCTCTGTAATGCCTTGCTGTTGGTCGCTGAGCAGTTGCTATACCAGGCAGTGATGCAACCAGTCAGGATGCTCTCGATGGTGCAGCTGTAGAACCTTTTGAGGATCTGAGGACCCATGCTAAATCTTTTCAGTCTCCTGAGGGGGAATAGGTTTTGTTGTGCCCTCTTCACGACTGTCTTGGTGTGCTTGGACCATGTTAGTTTGTTGGTGATGTGGACACCAAGGAACTTGAAGCTCTCAACCTGCTCCACTGCAGCCCCGTCGATGAGAATGGGGGCGTGCTCGGTCCTCTTTTTCCTGTAGTCCACAATCATCTCCTTTGTCTTGATCATGTTGAGGGAGAGGTTGTTGTCCTGGCACCACACGGCCAGGTCTCTGACCTCCTCTCTATAGGCTGTCTCGTCGTTGGCGGTGATCAGGCCTACAACTGTTTTGTCATTGGCAAACTTAATGATGGTGTTGGAGTCGTGCCTGGCCGTGCAGTCATGAGTGAACAGGGAGTACAGGAGGGGACTGAGCATGCACCCCTGAGGGGCCCCTGTGTTGAGGATCAGCGTGGTGGATGTGTTGTTACCTACCTTTACCACCTGGGGGCGGCCCGTCAGGAAGTCCAGGATCCAGTTGCAGAGGTAAGTGTTTAGTCTCAGGGTCCTTAGCTTATTGATGAGCTTTGAGGGCACTTTGGTGTTGAAAGCTGAGCTGTCGTCAATGGATACAATTCTCACATAGGTGTTCATTTTGTCCAGGTGGGAAAAGTCAGTGTGCAATAGAGATTGCATCATCTGTGGATCTGTTGTGGCGGTATGCAAATTGGATTGGATCTAGTGTTTCTGGGATAATGGTGTTGATGTGAGCCATGACCAGCCTTTCAAAGCACGTCATTAGAAAACCCTTGTGCAATTATGTTAGCACAGCTGAAAACTGTTGCCCCGGTGCACAACCTAGCAAGAGGACAGGTACATTAGAGTATCTAGTTTGAGAAACAGACGCCTCACAAGTCCTCACCTGGCAGCTTCCTTAAATAGTACCCGCAAAACACCAGTCTCACTGTCAACAGTGAAAAGAAAAAGAACACAGACACTGGACAGAGGAAGATTGGAAAAAAGTGTTATGAACAGACAAATCTAAGTTTGAGGTGTTCGGATCACAAAGAAGAAGATTCATGAGAAGCAGAAAAAAATGAAAATATGCTGGAGGAGTGCTTGACACCATCTGTCAAGCATGGTGGAGGCAATGTGATGGTCTGGGGGTGCTTTGGTGGTGGTAAAGTGGGATATTTGTACAGGGTAAAATGTATCTTGAAGACAGAAGGCTATCACTCCATTTTGCAACGCCATGCCATACCCTGTGGATGGCGCTTAATTGGAGCCAATTTCCTTCTACAACAGGACGATGACCCAAAGCACAGCTCCAAACAATGCAAGAACTATTTAGAGAAGAAGCAGTCAGCTGGTATTCTGTCTATGATGGAGTGGCCAGCACAGTCACCAGATCTCAACTCTATTGAGCTGTTGTGGGAGCAGCTTGACCGTATATACGTAAGAAGTGCCCATCAAGCCAATCCAACTTGTGGGAGGAGCTTCAGGAAGCATGGGGTGAAATCTCTTCAGATTACCTCAACAAATTGACAACTAGAATGCCAAAGGTTTGCAAGCTGTAATTGCTGCAAATGGAGGATTCTTTGATGAAGCAAAGTTTGAAGGACACAGTTATTATTTCAATTAAAAATCATTATTTATAACCTTATCAACGTCTTGCCTATATTTCTTATTCATTTTCCAACTCATTTAATGTATGTTTTCGTGGAGATCAAGGACATTTCTAAGTGACCCCAAACGTGTGTGTGTGTGTGACAAAATGACACACCGGAAATGGCCACTGGGCTGGATGGCACTGCTGTAAGCAGTGTAGACTAGAGCACCTCGGTTTAGCGGGATGTCTTCCTTCCCCATAGAGAGGAGCCTGGCTGCACCCGCTGTGCTTGGCCTCTCGGCCACATTGTTCACTCACCTCGGCCTAAATAAACCATTTTCATGAGCCAATGCCTGCTAATTATGTTCTCGTTTAGCGGTTAATTTGAACCAGTTTGGAAGGCAGTGTAGCACAACTAAAACCATGGATGCAGCTCTGGGCTCTCTCTCCCCTGCTTAAAAGCCCCATAAGCCCAGCAGGCATTGGCAATTTCACACAAAATGCCCCTCTTTCTATCCTGTTCTCTCTCTCGCTATGCCTGACCACAACAGTACTCTAATCTCCCTGCTACCCAGTCATGTATATATTTACGTATTGATTGATTAAAATGAAAAACAAAAAGGTAATGCTAATGCTAAATATTGTTGGTATTGATGATGGGCAAGCGATGCATTTCAAAATGTGGAGATTTAACAGGCGCATGCAGACCGGGTTTTTTACCCCCTGTGTTGGATGTGAAGCAGAATAATGGCTGGTTCCCTTGGGTAGATGGTTTAGTTCCATCCCATTGCTAATGTGATTGCTTTTAGGATCCTGCTTAATGGCCTCTGTCCCCTGCACCTCGCAACCAGGCTCCCCACTTCTCTGGGTGGTGGAACGGGTGTGTGTGGGGAGGGTTCTTTCAGCAGCACACATACTACACACATGTAGTGTACACACACATGGACGGATGGTCACTCCATTTTCACCTTCACCCCTCGCCTTGGTCCCAGGCACACAAAGGCCCTGTCTGCCTCAAAGCTCAAAGACTAAAAAGGCCTTCATAGGTGTGATGAAGGCTTTGTCTCTTCTCCCCTAATGTTACCATTACTCTCTGTGATCTCCCTGCCTCTCTCTGTTGTCTCCACTTGATCTCCAGAGGGTCCTACATCCCAGGGTGAAGCCTCACGCTCAGTTAACAACCATATTTAGCCTTTTCATAAAATAGGAAAAAGGCTGTGTGTTCAGTGGGGGCATTTTAAGCCGTCGCACATATGAGCTAATTAGCCTGTACCGTTCTTTGTGTGTGTGTTTGGCGTGCTGCGTTCTGCTCTAATGAAAGACAATGAGGCTTATTAAATGGCACTGAACAGTGCTGGTAACCTTTCTGTCCTGATTTCTCTCCACAAGTTCATCATGGTGACAGAACTTCTCTGCTCTTACACTGAGGCTTGCTATTGAAACTGGCTATAGTTCACTGTAGATGAGTCTCTATAGATTGTAACTTCATTGAATTAAATGTAAATTCAGTGTGAATGTAACCACAGATTGACAGTTACTGACACAGGTTTTTGAAGCTTTGATATAGTCATTTAGCAGTTATTTTTTATCCTAAGTGACAAAATGGCATGCTCTAAACTCAACATATGTGGCTCATGCGGGAATCAAACCCACGACTAGGGCTGTTGCGGTGACCGTATTACCGTCACACCGGGCGGTCGGTCATGAGTCATGAAGGCAGTGAAATTCCAATTGACCGTTTAGTCACGGTAATCAGGCTTCTCCAAGCTCTGATGCTGCTGATCTTCATTAGTAGCCTACCAAACTTGCTAACTGCCTGGTACTCAGCACTCTATTGTCCCTCTAATCACTCTGACATCAATGCAAATGTATTCGAAAATCTAATCAAACACTTAATGAGAGCCCATGAGCTCATGTTGCGCAACATTTCAATATGCTATTCAATTGCGCGAGAAAACCGAGTGATGGCCTCTACTTAAAAAATAGCAGGATCAGCTTTCTATAGGCAGGGCCTACTATATTTATTTCTCAACTTTCCTATTAAGCACATTGCTTATATTTACAACAATAGCCTACCTGGCTGGCATGAAAATGAACCACAGGGAAAAGCATCCTCCATTCATTATATAAGTGCATAGGTCCATTCTAAATCAAAACACATTTCACACATATATTATTTAGTATATGTAAAGACAAGATTAAATAAGAATAGTCTGATGGGTAACAATATTAGCCTATCACTTATGAATACTATATTATACTATATTATCACTTGTGAATGATGCCCAGCATAAGAAACAATGCCTTTTTTTTTTGCGACTTTTTCGAATCATAGTCGCACACCTCATGTAGCCTAGCCCATAGGCCTATATGTTTTAATAAGGTTTGTATCAAATAACTTCTTAAAATGAAGCACATTAATCCCCTTTACAAGGGGTGTAGATCCTAACTGGCATACATAAGCAGCACGTGAGTTTCAAGTTTGGGGAAGATAATTTTCACCATAAATGTTCCTTTTATAATAAAAGCATTACATGGATAATTGCATTTGCGGTCACTTTTGATAATGGTGTTTTCCTCTAATGGAACATGTGCGTCTCCTACCATGTGTACATTGCTGAGCTTATAATGTGAGTGATGCCTAATATTTTATCAACATTTTACTTTCTGATTTGTTGCTTCAGCCACATTGCGTAAAAATGTTTTTTGATGCTAGTGGTTGTATTAATTTGGGATCTATCGCATCCCACCACTGTCCCAGACTATGTCTGGAATATTTATTTCTCACACAGAATAGAATAGGTCAGTCAACCTTTGTACTATGGGGAATAGTAGATTGACATGGGCTAGTGATTTTGCTGTTCGTTAGGCCTACTCATATTGTTGGCTGACAAAGTAAATGTGGACAGTTCTTCCAATATCTTCCATATGCACCTTGGAATTGGATAAGGATGCGCGCAGTTGCGTCCCCGATGTGTCTGTCTTCACTTGTAGCCTGTGAGAAAGCACTCAGGGAGAAGCATTCAACGACCACTGGCCGCCAAAGGCTTGGATTCTTTAGGGTGAATTACGGCCACACAAAGGGGATGCCGCCATGAAATTCTAGGCATTTTCAAGTGATTGTGAAATTGTAAATGAGTGACTGATGTAGTGTGTACAGCCTTTGCAAAAAAAAAAGCAGAGCTCATGCCT
Source organism: Oncorhynchus tshawytscha (assembly GCF_018296145.1). NCBI lineage: Eukaryota > Metazoa > Chordata > Actinopteri > Salmoniformes > Salmonidae > Oncorhynchus > Oncorhynchus tshawytscha. The sequence continues at coordinate 27,279,773 of NC_056439.1, forward strand.
TTCAATAAACCTTTTTCAAATCCTCATTAGTTGCATCATGCAGCCTTACAATGTATTAAAAATCAAAAAATATAGCCCAACGTTTGTAGAACAACTAAAGTTAAATTAATAACTCTATTTTAAGCATATAGCAATACCTATTTCTTTGTTAAGCGCTCAACACAGAATAGCCGCATGTGCGCACTCCCCCAAATAATTTGGAGAGAATATCCTTTCTATTTTATTAAGCTTTGTTCAATTGTATTATTAATGCTATAAAATAATGCCACGGAATTCTAAGAAAATCTTGTCTGCTATATGAACTTGTGTAGCCCACAGCCATTTGGCATAGCCAGATCAGGACCTAACATAAGGACCTAACATAAGGACAACTCAGAGTATGCTATTCTGTTCTTATGATATATACTACATTTTCATTATATCATATTTCTTTAGATCAGTCTAAAATAAATAATGGATTTATTGTGATGGTGTAGGCTATATTACAGGGATATATTAGACTTTTTAAAATGTAGATGTTCCAAAGGTCTGCATCAGTGGCTTGTAGTCTATGCGTGGAAGCCAGGAGATGCTAAATGTATTTATGTTAATTACCGGTCAATTACCGTGAGGCCGACAGTTATTTGCTTGACAATCACTGGCTGACGAAATGTTGTGGCCGCCACAACCCTACCCATGACTCTGATGTCCCAAGGACCATACAACAACCATCTGAGCCAATGGTTCCAACCAACTGATATCTAGATACACTTAGCTACCACATCCCAACAACATATCACATCCCAGTGACCACACCATGACACACTCAACACACTGTTAGACCTATGGAACTAACAAGCCCATGAAAGCCATCCATTCGAGGCCAGGGGAACACTTGTGACTATTAGGGGCTGAGGAGCAGGAGAGGACATGGCGGCCACATCATCCCAGTGGGCCACTGCTAAATGGACAGGCTGTCAACAAGGAGACAGCCAAAGACACTCTCACATGTCCACTGCCTGTCTGTCTGTAGACACACACCAACACACTAACCCTCTCGAACAATCTCTCAGCTCAATCCGCTCAAGCTGAGAGCCAACCGTCCCAACACAGCTTCCTTACATCCCAACACGACAGGGGGTGCAGGATCTATTCCACGAGATCCCCCCCACAACAAGCTGCTGCTCATTTGTTCATTGGTTTAAGTGTGTGTTGGGGAGGTAGGTTTGGGATGTAGGGGTGTGTGTGTGTGTGTGTGTGTGTGTGTGTGTGCGCGCGCTTGTGTGTGAGTGTGTGTTAGAATGCCTGTGTGTGTATTCTGTGTGTCTTGGGCAGGGGGTGTGTGGGTTCAGTAGCTTACAGTCCAGCCCTTGCTGACCATATGTCTGCACTGCAGGGAGTTGAATGGGGGGCTATACAATCTGCCGGGGATTTGAGAATGTCAATATTCTGTGAATGGGCCTGTGTTCCCTGGTTGAAGGGTTAAGTGCAGCCTCGGTCCCGGGGCAGCCCCACTGGGACGGACATCTTAGGGCCTCGTGCCTGATCCTAAGATCCTGAGGTACAAGCAGATTTACAGCTTTTCAATGGGGAAGTCAGATGATATTAACAACTTTTTTCTCTCTTCACATCTCTCTTTCCCTCCTCCTACTCCCCCCGCCTTTTTCTCTCCCCCCCTACCAACCCCCCCTCTCTCACCCCCACATCACCTCTATCTCTCTCCCAGGACTTGAGGAATGTTTAAGGACAACTCTAGGCCAGGCCAGCCCATCTGTGGCCTTTGCTCCAGTCCTAGACTTGCCTGACTCTGCTGTCCTCCACCTGTCCTGCTGGCTCAGTCTGTAGAGAGTGAGACCTATCTGGACAAGAGAAACCACTCTCCCCCATCCACTGAACTACAACTCTAGAGGAATGCTAAAGGAGGGACCATGATCCACCCAGAGAGGGACTTGAATGTTCCTAGAGACCACTTATATTACAGACTTCATTTGGACACACACCAACCCTTTGCTTGATGGCCTTACTATTTGTTATTGACATGTGTGAATGTGCTGATGTAGTATGTTTCTGTACATATATGTATAATTGCGTACATATGAGTATAGAGGCTTACTTGAGACACTAGGCTAGTAATCCACTGTATCCTTCAAACAAGGCTTCCAACAGCTGTCACTCTGAAACAGAGAGCATTTATGAGACAGATCTAATGTACAGTACAGGACAGTACAGCCCAGATGCCACAGCACCAGAGAGCTGCAGTCAGTGTATCCCAGACCACGAGCTAATAGCTACTATATATCCCTGCATCTTCCACTGTTATCAATAGATTCACACTTAGCAAGCTAACACCCCTAATAAAATCCTAGGTTGTAGAAAAGCTATACATTGATTTGTTTTTAGGGTGTTATGCATTGTTTGTGTCTGCCTGGTGTTTGGCACGGCCAGAGACTGGTTATTACAATAAGCAATCAGAACCAAGCACCTGAAAAGATTAAGCCTCTTTATGTTGCCCATTGATTCTAACACAGTGTGGTTTATAGGAGAGGGTCGTTCCCCTAGCCTACACACAGCTGCAGGGCTGGCGTCCACACAAAGAGAGCGGAAGAGTGTGTGTTTGTGCACTATATATAGTGTGTGTGTTTGTGCGTGCGGGGTGTGAAGAAAACAACACCATTAACTATTGCTCCTGGAACATTTATTTTCTCAAACATTATGAACCGTATTGACGAGCTCAATTGGAATGCATCTTTACTCAGGCTCTATCCTCTCCATTGTGCTGGTGATGGAGGGAACAGAGTGGGCTATTGATCTCAACCATCTATCTGTTGTTTTCATTGCTCTTATCAAAAATTGAACAATAGAGGCAACCAACAGCGCCTGAAGATTTTATTGAAGGTTAAAAAAAACAGACAAGCAATTATCTATGAGGCTGAGCAAAATAACGCACCACTATAATACATGTTAAGATTCACCATGTAGGTTTAGTCTACCTAAAGGAAATGCAAGGGCACATATGGAATATACCTTGAGAGGGAAAATCATGTATAAAACAGCAGCACCGCTCAATTTAATAATGTGTATAAGTTCCTTATTAAAATGCTGAACACATGTTGGAGGTTTACTCTTCTCTTTTTCTTTGTTGAACTGTGAGTCCAAAGCATTCCTTTGCCTTATTGAAATACCAAGCAGTTCTCTGGGTAGACACCCCAAGGTAGGAATCTTGTGGTTGGTGCAATCCTACATCCTGTTTTACACACTCTTTAATCTGAATGTGGTAGGCCTACAGGGATAATGTCAGCGTTTTAGAAGGAGTCAACAATGGCCCAGCCATAACATTTGGTGCCAAACACAGACAGACAACCACTTGTCGATCACCACAGAAAGCGATTATTTCCCAGACATGCAGACAGACACAAGCAGAGACATCAAGCATGTTGTCACACCCCTGGACATGGGCTTGCACATACAGTAAGGCTACTGTATAGACTGTGTTGTCTGTCTAGACTAACTGCTCAATGTTATCACCTCTGCCCTCTCAAAAAATGAATAAAGACAGGGTGACATTTTTATTTTTCCTTGTATTCTTTCTTTGTGTGTTAAAAAAAATCTACATCGTCTACTTAAGAAACTGGCAGCCAGCCAGCTCACACACAAGCTAGTAGTTGTCGTGGCTAACATTGTCCTTTGTGTGCAGTGTACCAGCCTGCGGCCCATGTCATTGTGGCCAGGCACATGGACTTTGACTGTGTGTTAGCTTCTTCAGGCTACTCAGGCTGGTTTCGCAGCTCCCTTCCCCCTGGCAGTTGTCTACAGTGGGGGAGAGCTTGTCAGGATATCTCTGGGGCTTCAGACACTGGCCACAAATCCACAGTGATTTATATGATTTTCATGTTTTGAATCTTTTTGAAAGTGTTCTTATTTGTGTTTCTTGATTCACAATTGTGAATACCAGCAACCATCATGAGACATGTATCACTGACATGTACTCCTTCATACAGCTTGATGATGAAGCAGTTTATTGAGTGGTGTGTGCATCCCTCTTGTGGCTGATTTTATGAACTGCAGCCAAATAAGCGGCTCAGTTGAGTTTCCTGGAGGCCTACAGTTTGTTTGTCTATTTATTTGTGTATTTTTGCATCTTTAAGTATTTAGTCAAGCACCTAATCCAAGGGTGACTGAGCTCAGGCAGTAAACAGTAAACTTCCAGACATCTTCAAAACTAGAAAGCCACTCGGTTAATTGGTTAATCTTGAATTAAACTACAAGATATGGGACATCGAAGTAGAAGCTGATGTAAACATACACTTCTATAGTTGGATTTCCAATACCTTTTCCCCTTTTTTTGACTATTTGTTATTTTCTCTGACTGATTGTAGAGAGGTGTGTCTATGACTGATCGTGCCAGTATACAGTGTCTAGGTCAGTTCAATGAGTCCGGGGCAGATTTGGATTGTGGATAGAATCTTAATCTGCAGTAAAAAATAAATCTAGAGATGAGGCTGTGTAATTAGTTTGTGTCTCCATTGGTGTGCTAAACCAACCACAATCCTATTACAAATAACTCGTTCAAAGTGTTGTAGTGGATTTCTGCGAAGTTTTTGGTTTGTTATTATCACCTCGGATAGTTAAATAAAGGTTAAATAAAATAAACGTAATAGATACTGCCACTAAAGTAGACGTTCGAGCAGAAGTGACGGTAGTGTGGGAACCTAAAATAAGTCTTGCTGTTTCCGTCCGAGCATTATTGAGAGACGGACACAGTTAATTTTGAACGCTGTTGTCGCTTAACCTCAATTTATCCTCGTTTTCTGGATCACAAAGCATACATGTTTCTTGTGTTTCTCATTCTGGAGAACAACAGTCAGCCGGACTCCTGCTTGGTGAGTCTTTTATGTATTTATCATGGTGTAACTGGTAGGCTAAATGAAACATTAGTTAAGGTTAGCTAACTATCATCTTCAGTGTGTCATTCTGGCTTAAATCAAGCTTTCCGTAATATGTTACTACATCTCAAGTTAGGCCTATTTTATGTTAAATAGGAGTTTTAATGATCGGCTGACATATTTTATTACAAGAGCATGATGAAAGGTGTGAATAATTAATGGATTTGCATTCCCGGGTGGACAAGTTGTTTTGTTGTTCGGTTGAAGAATGCAGTTGTTTTTGAGATTGATTCAATAAATTCTGTATTATTGAATAGCCTATTCTATGCGTATACACCCATAAAAACATTGTATTTCAACTGTTTTTATGTTTTTCCTAGATTGTTCAATGAAGGGGAATCATAAAGCATTTGGAACATCATAGGAACGAAGAAGGCAACAATGCATCAGTGCTCCGTTTGTCAGAAGGGTTTCCCGAGTGGCTCTAAACTCCAGAGACACTATCTCATACACACAGGCCAGAAGCCATTTATCTGTTTGGTTTGTGGAAAAGCCTTTAGACAATCTGTACATTTAAAGAAGCACTCTGAGACTCACACTGGGAATTACTGCAATTGGAGTCCACCCACAGAGAGTTTGCTACATCCCATATCAGTACCTACAAACCTTGATCCATCTCTTAGGAAATCAGGACATTATTTGACTACCGATACCCCACTATTGCCTACAGTGTCTTTTAAAAGAGATGGGCCCATGCAGAGGACATTACTAGAGATGTACACTACAGCCACAGAGATCGAACCGCAACCTGAACTAATCCCACCTGCTGATAATGGTTGCTTTATCAGCCAACAAAGCACTCTGCCAAGTGGAAATGGCTTCACAAATGTAGTAGTGCAAGATAACATGATCGGCTCTGATGGAATGGAGAACGGTGCGTGGCACACAGACAATGTCCACACATGTACAGTCTGCCTAATGTGTTTTAGTTCGTCTCACCAGCTTCAGAGGCACTTACCAATTCACAGTCATCCAAAACCATTTGAGTGTAGCATTTGTGGGAAGGCCTTCAGACTAAGGGTGCATTTGAAAATGCACTCTCAAATCCATGAACGTAAACCTACTGGGTTTCAGACTATCCCCATGCTAGGGTCTCAGCAGAGCTCTTCCAGAGGTAGAATGAGGGTGAACCACGAATGTCCAACTTGTTCAAAAATGTTCTGTTCTCCATCCAAACTAAAGCGTCATTTTCTTACGCACACTGGCCAGAAGCCCTTTTCCTGTGAGGACTGCGGGAAAACATTCAGGCAGGTGTCACACCTGAAAACCCACCTATATGCCTCACATAATATATCAAATTTCCAAAGTGGGCGTACCAAACAAAAACAAATAGATGCTAGAAACAAAAATAAAGAGATGGAGCTACAGTGTGAAATAAGTGTCAGTGCTCCACAGCACCTGGACAAGTTGGAAACAAAGTCTCCTCTTCCTGTCAAAGTGGAGCTGAATACCAGTGGTACCAGTCACTTTCAGTGTAGCATTTGCTCGAAGACATTCAGCAGTTCAATTAGACGCAGGCAGCATTACATGATGCATAAAGAAGTAAGACCCTTTCAGTGCCGTGTCTGTGGCAGAGCCTTCCATCTTTCAACTCATTTAAAGAGGCACCAATTCAGCCATAAGACCGTAGATGAATCGCAGAACACAAGTCAGGTGGATGATCACAGGGATGCTGTGTCGAAGACAGAACATGCATACCAGAATTCAGACAATGGGATGACTACTCCAGAGACTAATGATTCAAAGGTATTTGAGCTTGATATTATTGTTAAACCAGAGCACTGGAAACTGAATTTCAAAGTTGATAAAGACTTTCCTGTTTCCACTCTGCAGGACTCAACTGCAACATCTTACCTGGAGACACTGGTATCTGGTCAAACCAACAGCCAATGTAAGAAGATCAGCCAGAAAACAAAGAATCAGCCACTGAACCATCAATGTCTCGCATGCCTTAAAAGTTTCCCATCTCCATCCAAACTGCAGAGGCATATGTTGACCCATACTGGTCAGAGACCGTTTGGGTGCTACACATGTGGGAAGAGGTTTCGCCAGCCAACACATTTAAGGATCCACTCCCACACTCATCTGTGGTCCAGAAATGGCAAGCAAAGATATGCTCAGTGTTCTAGACCTCCATCACGTCGAATGACTGAATACAGAGGGTATCCAGTGGGTGTCCAATTTCAGGAAAAGCTTCCTGAAAAGCTCAATTTTGATAGGAACTTTCACCTCAACTCCCATACAGAGAGTCAGTCAGGTCAAGGCAGTGCTTTTACATGTGGACACAATGAATGCAACAGTAAAGTGCAGTTTCAGTGTTCAACATCCTCTCTATCCAAGCTTCGGCTCCCTCTCCAAATGCCACCAGAAACAACACTGAATCAAAGTGGCCACTTACAATTGAAAAATCAGGCAAAACCTTCAGCAGAAAAAGTTCACAATGACCCTTTCCTGAGTATAGGTCCTGAATTGGCTTTAAAAGGTGCTGATGCCACCCCTGTGGGGAATACAAGCCATACCCAACACCAGTGTTTGCTATGTTTCAAATATTTCCCATGTGCCTCTAAACTACAAAGACACAACCTTGTACACACTGGCTTGAGACCTTTCCGATGCCTGGCATGTGGAAAAACGTTCAGACAGACCACACACCTGAAAGTCCACGAGGGAACTCACAAGTGGAGACCCTTCAGACCTGCCTCTCGACAGGGAAACCGAATGAAAGTAAGAAGGCCGCAACAACATCCGTACTCTAAAGTCTGTGCTCAAGTTCCCGGGGCGAGTTCTATGAGAACAACAGAGCTGTTACATTTGAATGGTGTGAATGACTGGAGACCATTCCAGGACAATTTTGAGGATACTTGTAATATTCAAGCAGAGGCACAACAGGACAACAACATAGTCAAGACTTCTAAACAATCCATACAAAACAATTTGCACAAGCGCAACAACTCCAGGCCTATAAACAAAGTGATATGTGTTAAAAGAAAAGCACACCTGTGCACAATTTGCCAGAAGGGCTTTGACACTCCAAGCAAACTATCCAGACACTTTCTCATACACACTGGGATAAGACCATTCAAATGCAGTTTCTGCACTAAAACGTTCAGACAGCCTTGCCACTTGAGAAGCCATGAACAACGAACACATGAGATTAAAACATGTAGTGATGTCCAGGAAAACAGCAGGTTTGGGGACCATGAAACTCTTGCCTCTGCTCAAGGAAAGACACTGAGAGAGATGCCACAGTCCTACAAAGACAGTTCTGATCACTGCTCAGTCACTGATGAGGGTTTAGAACATTCTTCACAGACAAGAGACCCAGGCTTTGTGGCAAAACAAGACATACCAGATGATAGTATGGAATCTGGGAGTAGACAAAGTGAAGACTATTGGTGCACTGAGTGTCACAGTCACTTCTTGTCCCCATCTGAGCTTGCTACTCATCTAAATGTTCATGTCCAAAGCAATGAGATTACAGGTCAGACCTCATTGCAACAGGATATGGGGGGACACATGGATGTTCAAACCAATCGAGTCATAGCAGATGCAGACAGCCATAATGTTATCCAAAATGAGAGGCTTGATCATTCCTGGTGTGAAACAATTCACGCGCCATTTCAGTGTGACACATGCATCACATCTTTTGAAACGGAAAGGGATCTTCAGGTCCATAAATGTGTCTCAAGAATTCTAATTGAGTTTACTGAGTCAAGCCCATATCAGTGTGCAATTTGCTTCAAGGATTTCAAGACTCCCTCCAAACTCCAGAGACATTATGTCACCCACACAGGAGAGAGGCCTTTCCTGTGTAAAGTGTGTGAGAAGACTTTCGCACAAGCGTCTCATCTAAAAACACACCAACGCACACACAAATAAGACATGGCCTTAACAGATACATTTATATTTTAGTCTTTCAGCAGACACTTTTATCCAGAGCGATTTACAATAGTGGGTTCATACATTTTTTAAATTCATGTTTTTATTTACCTATATCTAATATGATTTCTTTTCTCAGTTTAGTTTTGTATGCCCACAACACTGTTCAAAAAGATAAAAATTACAATTTGATTGATTTTAATAAAATGTGCCCTTTTGTCATTTGTTGATTCCAGAGTTTAAAATGAAATTATTGTCATGTGAAGCCAAGGCATTTATGGTAAAAACAATTTGTGTGTTATTTATTGGTTAAGAGTTATTTTTTAATCATCTGCATAATTGCCATTTATTTTGTTTTATTTAACCTTTATTTAACTAGGCAAGTCTGTTAAGAACACATTCTTATCTCCAATGACGGCCTACCAAAAGGCCTGCGGTGACGGGGACTGGGATTAAAAATAAAAATATAGGTCAAAACACACATCACGACGAGACAGCACAACACTACATAAAGAGAGACCTAAGACAACAACATAGCATAGTAGCAACACAACATGGCAGCAGCACAACATGCTAGCAGCACAAAACAGTGTGCAAACATTATTGGGCACAGATAACAGCACAAAGAGCAAGAAGGTAGAGACAACAATACATCACACAAAGCAGCCACAACTGTCAGTAAGTGTCCATGATTGAGTCTTTGAATAAAGAGATTGAGATAAAACTGTCCAGTTTGAATGTTTGTTGCATCTCGTTCCAGTCACTAGCTGCAGCGAACTGAAAAGACAAGCGACCCAAGGATGTGTGTGCTTTGGGGACCTTTAACAGAATGTGACTGGCAGAGCGGGTGTTGTGTGTGGAGGATGAGGGCTGCAGTAGATATCTCAGATAGGGGGGAGTGAGGCCTAAGAGGGTTTTATAAATTAGCATCAATCAGTGGGTCTTGCGACAGGTAACAGACATGACCAGTTTACAGAGGAGTATAGAGTGCAGTAATGTGTCCTATAAGAAGCATTGGTAGCAAATCTGATGGCCGAATGTTAAAACCATACTTAGCTGTTTTGATCAAAGTTTGTGTGACATGTTTGGATCAAAAAATGTCTATACTATATAAATGTCTATCTCTGAGATTTTATATTGTCTGTTGAATTATGCAAAAAGGTACTTCATAGTTCATCCTAATAGCACATGAATGATTCAGGTAACCTATCTTCATAGACTATTATGTTCTCTCATATCACTATATAGTCTAAAATATTGTTTAGCCATAATAACAACTCTATAATGATAAACCCAGATATTATAGAAATTACCCCAAACTTGATCGATTTTCCATGTGGGTGCGCCCAAAGATTTTGGAATATACTGACTGAATATACTGGCACTGCTCTCTGTGTAGGAACTTTTATGTTTACATCCCTTGTTTCACTAGGAATCTAAACATAGCGCACCGGAAATGTGTCGCAAATAAATCGTTTTGCTTGTGTACATGCGTAGCGGGAATCACACAGATGTTTTGAAATACCAAGGTTAGTTTCTACAATTATTTGACTTTATATATAAACAAGCAATGTTTTATTAGCAACACATTTTTGCCACCATATCCAGCTATTTGAATATAACGGGTACTAGCTAGCTAGTGTAATCTACTACTACTCTTTAACGTTATTAGCTAACGTTAGCATTAACTAGCTAGCTAGTTCGCTGTCCTGTAAAGTCAATTTAGCTAGCTCGTCCAGATTTATCTAGCATACTAGTGTTTTAAATTACAAATGTCATTGGAATAAGTAGTTTGCTATGTTATCTTATAGTTACATTTTTCCCCAGGAAATTAAGATAGCGAGTTGAACTGCGACATGGAGAATCAAACCCATGCTAAGAAAGCATCTGCGCCCTCTGTGTCCCAAATCAACGCAGAATATGTCACACAGGTAACTATATACGCAAATACTGTTTTAGTGCTTTGTCTTTTTAATAGCTGTCTCAATTACACTTGTGCTAAAATAACTGCCATCTCTACTTATGCTGGACTTCACATTGGTAGTTGCTGCTGCTTTACTCTGTTAACATCCTTAACTGTCGGGAACCGAGTTTACTTGATTTTTTATGTCACTGTTTATTTGACCGAATCACAATTTAGCAGGGGTGCGTTCAGTTCGTTTCAACGTTAGCTACGTTGCTGACGGCGTTCCACAACCCTTCCCCGTTTTTCAACTGGTCGTTCAGAACAGTACCGTTTATGTTTGATTGAACATTGCACACTGTTTTTTTTCGTACTGAACACAGCCCTGGTTGCCATCTTTTTGAATTGGGGTGGAAGGGTTTCCGGGGAGGGGGTGTACTGTGGATTGCTGTTATAATAACACTCTTTCTTCTCTAAGTTGTCTAACAGATACTGGGCTCCCCATGCCAAGAATAAACTACCATTTGACCCAAAGGTGAGCCTCCTACTGACAAACTTGAGTTATGAATATAGTGGAGGAGATGGTCCTCTTGCTCTAACAAACTATAATTGTCACCCACTCAGGTTTTGGAGGATGTCTATGAGAGAGAGATTCTCAAGTCCAAGTGAGTGAATTCAACTCTTGAATAGCATCAGTATTTTGTCATGTTAACTTGTCTTAAATCCTCCATTTCTGCTATTTTATCTTCAGGTTCGCCATTAGGAAGATCATGTTGTTGGAGTTCAGGTGGGTTTTTGACCTTTTTCTATGTGGTCTCAATGCATTATCAGTCATTTAATGTTTTTAATATGCTGCTATTTGTGTCCTGTCTCTCAGTCAGTACCTGGAGAACTACCTGTGGGTGAACTATAATCCTGAGGTCTCCAGTAATGCCTACCTCATGTCCATCTGCTGCATAGTCAATGAGAAGTTCAGAGAGAACGTCCCTGCCTGGGAGGTAAGAATGGATTGAGTGGCCTGTCAAACAGAAATGTTCATCCTTAGGTTCACGTAACAAATTGTTATCTGTTAGCATGTTGAACCACACTCGCTGTTATGTTGTGAATATGAGTGATGTGGTCAGCTGTACAGGGACAGCCCCTGCGTTAAAGCTACTTAGGGAAAATGTTTCCAGCAAGCATTGATCAATGTCCTCTAATATCAATGTATGTCTTCTTTATCCCTTGGTTTATTATCTTTATCCAGGTGTTTAAGAAGGAGCCTAGCCACTTCCCGTACTTCTTTAAGTGTGTGATGGAGGCCGTGCTGGCTGGAGAGGAGGCTGGCCTGACTCTAAAGGAGCAGACTGTACTGTTGGTCTTCCTTGACCACTGCTTCAACAGCCTGGTATGTCACACACCAACCAATGTCTACCTCTCTGGAAATGTAGAATTAGTGATTGGCTGAATCAACCACATAATATAAGTTGAGTAATGCATTGTTTTATTGCGAAAGTATGTTAGTAACAACCATAGAATGAAGAGTCCCTTTCTTCTGACCTTGTTCACTCCCCTTTCCCCGGCCTGATGACAATGGATAGGTGGAAGCAACAAAGCTGAAGCTAGATGGAGCTACTGCTTACGCCTATCCAGTAGTCTCAGGGCCACGAAGATGAGCTAACAAAAGGAAAACTTCCTTGAGGTGGTTTTAATAAAGGTAGTTTGGTGCAGGTTCCACTAGGTGACAGTATTACACTTCAAATTGTGTATTCAGGTGTTTCCCTAGCACATTTGTGTTCTCCACTCCTTCTCAAAACCATGGGTAGCCATTGCACCAGTCTCACTCTGAAAATCAATTTTCATCCCCTATGCTTCTCCTGAACTCATTGTGATGATTCTAATCAGTTTGGTGCATTGCCATTAGTCTACCAACGTACAAATATCCTTATATCCCTCTCCGATCCACACCCATTCTCTCTCTCTCTCTCAGGAGGTGGATTTGATCAGAGAGCAGGTGCAGCAGCTCATCTCACTGCCCATGTGGATGTGTATCTTGCCTGTAAGAACTCTTCCCCTTATCTCAAGTGCTCTTATGTCCTTAGAACTGTCACCCTGTTAGATATGCATTATGTTTAAAATTGTGACAATATTTTACACATTTACAAATTGTGATTGATTAAATGGAATAGGGTTGGTGAGCCAAAAACAACTTTCCTAGTGCAAATGTTGCATTTACTAATTTTATAGCATCCTTAAGATTGATTAATGAACACACTTTCATCTTTACAGTCTAGACTGCAACACGAGCTGAAGAAAGTTCCCAAGCTCCAAAAGTTTTGGAATCTGATCAAGAAGAATTTTGACAAGCTGGAAGGCAAAGCATCAGAGCAGTAAGACATTCTCCCTCTGCCTGTAATCTGGACCAGTAGAAATATACCTTCTGCATGTATCTGGACCAGTGGACATAGACCTTCTGCAAGGATCTGGACCAGTAGACATAGACCTTCTGCATGTATTAGGACCAGTAGACATAGACCTTCTGCATGTATCTGGACCAGTAGACATAGACCTTCTGCATGTATTAGGACCAGTAGACATTGACCTTCTGCATGTATTAGGACCAGTAGACATAGACCTTCTGCATGTATCTGGACCAGTAGACATTGACCTTCTGCATGTATCTGGACCAGTAGACATTGACCTTCTGCATGTATTAGGACCAGTAGACATAGACCTTCTGCATGTATCTGGACCAGTAGACATAGACCTTCTGCATGTATTAGGACCAGTAGACATAGACCTGCATGTGTTAGGACCAGTAGACTAAGACCTTCTGCATGTGTCTGGACCAGTAGACATAGACCTTCTGCATGTATCTGGACCAGTAGACATTGACCTTCTGCATGTATTAGGACCAGTAGACAGACCTTCTGCGTGTATCTGGACCAGTAGACATAGACCTTCTGCGTGTATCTGGACCAGTAGACATAGACCTTCTGCGTGTATCTGGACCAGTAGACATAGACCTTCTGCGTGTATCTGGACCAGTAGACATAGACCTTCTGCGTGTATCTGGACCAGTAGACATAGAACTTCTGCCTGTATTAGGACCAGTAGACATAGAACTTCTGCCTGTATCTGGACCAGTAGACATAGAACTTCTGCCTGTATCTGGACCAGTAGACATAGAACTTCTGCCTGTATCTGGACCAGTAGACATAGAACTTCTGCCTGTATCTGGACCAGTAGACATAGAACTCCTGCATGTATCTGGACCAGTAGACATAGACCTTCTGCATGTATTAGGACCAGTAGACATAGAACTTCTGCCTGTATTAGGACCAGTAGACATAGAACTTCTGCCTGTATCTGGACCAGTAGACATAGACCTTCTGCATGTATTAGGACCAGTAGACATATAACTTCTGCATGTATCTGGACCAGTAGACATAGACCTTCTGCATGTATCTGGACCAGTAGACATAGACTTCTGCATGTATTAGGACCAGTAGACATAGACCTTCTGCATCTATCTGGACCAGTAGACATATAACTTCTGCATGTATCTGGACCAGTAGACATAGACCTTTTGCATGTGTCTGGACCAGTAGACATAGACCTTTTGCATGTGTCTGGACCAGTAGACATAGACCTTCTGCGTGTATCTGGACCAGTAGACATAGACCTTCTGCGTGTATCTGGACCAGTAGACATAGACCTTCTGCATGTATTAGGACCAGTAGACATAGACCTTCTGCGTGTATCAGGACCAGTAGACAGACCTTCTGCATGTATCTGGACCAGTAGACATAGACCTTCTGCGTGTATCTGCATGTATCAGTAGACATAGGACCAGTAGACAGACCTTCTGCGTGTGTCTGGACCAGTAGACATAGACCTTCTGCGTGTATCTGGACCAGTAGACATAGACCTTCTGCGTGTATCTGGACCAGTAGACATAGACCTTCTGCGTGTATCTGGACCAGTAGACATAGACCTTCTGCGTGTATCTGGACCAGTAGACATAGACCTTCTGCGTGTATTAGGACCAGTAGACATAGACCCCCTGCCTGTGTCTGGACCAGTAAACATAGTCCCATCAAAGGCACAGTGATGTGTGTCGCTAATTATTATTTCCCTGCCTTTATTTCCAGAGCTAAGATGGAGAGGACGTTCCTCTCTGCTCTCATTAAGAAGTTTCTTGGTGTTCTGGTGTCCATTTCCCCAGCAGGTAACATTTAGCAACACAGTTATGATTTATGAGCAAAGCAGTGTTTCATTATTCCCCACAAGCAGCAGGACACTGTGGAGGGGAGGGGGGTCAGATTTACTTAGAAGAGATTCTTAAGTCTAAAAATGGTCCTCATACAGAAAAAGTTGTCACACCTTGTTGTGCAAATGTATTTTAAAAGTTAGCAGAGGTACAAATCTTACTCTGGCGGCAGGCAGCCCAGCGGTTAAGAGCCTTGGGCCAGTAACCGAAAGGTCGCTGGTTCGAATCCCATAGCTGGCTAGGTGGGTGGGGGATCTGCCGTTCTGAGGCCGGGGAACAGTTTTTACTCAAGGCCAAGGCAGTTAACCCCTGACAACAACTTCTCCCCGGGCGCTGATGAAGTGGATGTCGCTTAAAGCAGCCCACCCCCACCTCTGATTCAAAGAGGTTAGGTTAAGACACATTTTGTTTGAATGCATTCAGTTATGCAACTGACTAGATATCCCCTTCCCTACCAGTGGCAGACGAGGACAGCCCAGGCAGGTGCTACCTGCTAGACTTTATCCTTGTATATGATTAGTCATAGATCTTTGATAGTCTTTATCTATGCGCAGACCTCATCTCTGTGACTTTCTCAGCTGTCGCCTTCTCTCAACTCAGACCTCATTACTGGTGTGAGACCCACTTTTTCATCCCTCTATCTATCCCAAAGTTCATCCTTTCCTTCTGACTTGACCCCCACTTTGAAAGGGCAGTCCTGTCCAGATGCTCCCCCTCCTCACAGTCTCCATGGTGATGTAAAGCAGGGTGACCAGACTACCCTTAGCCAACCTGAATGCTCAGAATAGCATCTTTCCCAACATGCAGCTGGGTGAAGGTGGTCATGCTGAGACCCAGACTGAAATTGTCCTGGTCCACAGCACGGACACATTGATCTCTCAGTGTGCTGCAGTGCCTGAGGAAGACACACCCACCGTGTTCTCCATGCACGCCCGGGCCACTTCCTGGCACTACCTCACACACATCATCACCCCCCCCCATTCCCTCCTGTGTGATAGCGTGTATGGTCATGTATTTTATTACCTGATCTGAACGTCTCTGTGTTGTCTCTCTCAGGCCCTGTACCCATGGAGAAGGTGCACTACTGCGAGAGGTTCATCGAGCTCATGATTGACCTGGAGGTAAGTAACACCATTTATAAGGGACGCTATGTTCTTGTTGTGTAGTTATGAGGGGTACCAGGCAGCCATTTCATATAGGATCAACTGAATATCTGCAATCACTGAGCATGCAAAGACACTTTTGAGTTCGCTGTACCTACCTGTACAGCTATTTCGGTCTTGGTCTGTGTTGAGTATGGAACTCTGTCCCTGAATGACTGGTTTTTGTTGACTTAGAGAATCTAGGTTATTTCTAACATAGAGGTGTAAGTTCACAATGTAGCACGCTTTCTTATCCTCTCTACTCTGGCTTTATGATGACATGTAGCGAGGTGTCACAGTCAAGGTGGTCCCTTCCCTCTCCAGGCTGCAAGGTGACGCTGCTCCTGTTTCCACACAGGGAGGATGGGATGAATTGAGTTCTATTCCATCTGATGACAGGCTATACTTTTTTCCCCTGGCACCGGCAAGCTGCCTCTGGAGAAATCCTTTCCCTCAGCAGGATAATTTTACAAAGGGATGGCTGAAATCTCATACTTGCCTCTCTGCGATGATATGATGATGCCCTGGAAAAAGAGACCCTACATTTTACACTTCTGCTAGGCTGAGCTGTCTTATCTGTCATGGCTGGTTGGGGATCAAAGATGGCTGCCGTAGATAACGCTTGCCTGTGTTGTGAGAGGGTATAATCCTTTGCAGCACCTGCCTTCTGTATAGAGGTGAATTCAATGGAATAAATGAAGGTTCTGGTGTTGCCATTTTCCATAAATGTTTCTGTATAAGTATTGTCATTGTTTTTCTCCTTTCCTCTTTTTTGGAAATGTGAACTCTCTAACCGTCATCAAAAAGTGTCCAAAACAACCTCAAGTCGACCCTTTATCAATAGGGCCCTATTTATACTCTGGGCCTCAATGCTGGGAATTCTGTTTGGTAGATGGATTGATCTGAATGACCCCAGTGACTGAGTCAATCCATACATGGACTAATCCTGATTAGTGATGTTGCACCGTCTCCTTGTTATCAGCTACAGGTCTGGGCGGCATAGTAATAGTAGGCTGGATTTTAGAACACCCTCAATGTGTTTAACATTCTGACTGAGGCCCCTTTTGTTTTTCTAGGTGTATGTGTCGAAAAATCTATAATTATTGAGGTTCTGGTCTCGTATAAAGGCTGCTGTTTCAGCATGGTTTTTCCATGATGTGTAATGTGTGGATCCATTCTGTCTGTGTTCAGGCCCTGCTGCCCACCAGGCGCTGGTTCAACACGGTGCTGGACGACTCCCACCTGGTGGTGAGCTGCCACCTGTCCAGTCTCATGCAGAGAGAGAAGGAGGGTCACCTCTTCTGCCAGTTACTGGACATGCTGAAGTTCTACACAGGCTTTGAGATCAATGACCAGACGGGCAACGCCCTGACAGAGAAGGAGATGACCACACTCCACTACGACAGAATCACTTCACTGCAGGTACACGCATACAACACCATGCTGGCCTCCATTTTGTTTGGTTCCCCTACCTGTCTAGTTAAGAATGTGTTGGGTATAAAAATAGTTTATTTGATAGGGATTGTTGTTAACATCAGTGGCACATTTTAAGCGTTGAAAGTAGAGCGCGAGAGTCGCGTGCACCTGGGCGACGTGGCCGGTGCTGTGAGTAAAATATGTACGAATATGAATCATTCATGATTTAGGGACAGCTTCCAGACGCCTTTGACAAGGAATAATGTCAAGTCACATTTCAGTCCCAGAGAGAATTCTCCATAGATTTCAGTGTTCAACATGTTTCATGATTATTTTTTATTTTTTTTACCTCTCAACTTGATATGATCAAATGCATCTTTGTATAAATATACAGGTTGGTTCATCTGTTCTTAGCTTGGCTCTCCATCTGTCCATCTCTCTCTTTCCCCTACTTCTCTCTAGCCCCACATAGATGCTGGATTAATAAATGAGGGAAATCCATAAGGTGCCTGACATCACACTGGCTCTGAGGTGTTTGCACCTGCTTTTAATGTTTGTGTGTTGTCTTTCAGAGGGCTGCATTTGCCCATTTCCCAGAGCTGCAGGACTTTGCCCTGTCCAATGTGGCAGCAGTGGACACACGGGAATCCCTTACAAAACAGTTTGGTCATCTCAGGTAAAGTGTGTCTGTGTGATAGACAGAGTGGGAGAAGAATCAATTGTTAGTGTGTGTGTGCGCTTCCTATCCTTGTCTCCTTTCCTCCTGGTCCTAGGTGCTGCTGGTTTGATATAGGTAACACTGGGTCTCAGCAAGCCAGGCAGTGAAATATAAGCTGTTTTTGTGTGTGGAGGAAAACATCCATACACATCTAAACCTTTATATCTTCATGCTACCGTGATGACAAACGTTGAGTTGTCACTGGCGTAACTTTAGCATCCCTAACGCTGCCCCCCCCGACAGTGAACGTTAGTCAGCCTGTGAGTCCTTGAATGTGCAGTAGAGTGGTACCAGCCAGAGGGAGAGAGAGAGGCTCGCCTCATTAATTGAATCGATCTGCAGGAGCTGGAGAATAAACTCTTTGAACAGCTGTGTTTGTCAGATCATGTTAGGGAGTGGCCTCAAAAAACACCCCCCCCCCCTTTGACAGGGCCTTGTTAGTGTGTGTGTGTGTGGGGCGGCGGCAGGTAGCCTAGCGGTAACAAAAGGTCACTGGTTCGAATCCCCGAGCCAGCAAGGTGTGCCGTTCGGCCCTTGAGCAGGGCAGTTGTCCCTAACAACAACTGTTCCCCGGGCGCCAATGACGTGGGTGTCTCTGATTCTGAGGGGTTGGGTTAAATGTGGAAGATGCATTTAGTTGTACAACTGACTAGGTATCCCTTTTCCTATCCTTGTCTCCTTTCCTCCTGGTCCTAGGTGCTGCTGAGTTTGAGATACTTAACACTGGGTCTCAGCAAGCCAAGCAGTGAAGTATCAGAGCTGTTGTGTGAATTTATTCCAGAAGAGAGGAGCTCAAGCTGTCGTTTCTCCTGTGTATTGTTGTTCTCGTGAATGAAGCCAGGCTCTGCATTGTTATCCAGTCGCACCACTGGCTTCAAAGCAGCTCTGGAAACTTCACATATGCCCATCACTTTTAACAAGGCACTTTTTTACCCAGAAAACCTTATTTTTAATGCCAGCTATTTCAGCTGTGCTACCCACAAGATAAACTGCCACTCGTCCACTATTCCCGATTGATCTGCTAAGTACCCAAAACACACACAGGCGGGGTATTTTTCCCTTTCAGTTTTAAAGGCCCAGTGTGGTAATAAAGATTATTTTCCTGGGTTTTATATATATTTCTTCACTATGAGTTTGGAATAATACTGTGAAATTATTGATTTATTTTCAAATAGACACAGACCACCACCCCTTGTCTTATAGGAGGAAGCTGTGCATTCTTGCCAATGCACGGAAAACACAGCCAGCTGTATGTTATCCATGTCGTCGTTCAGCCACGACTCTGTCACCACAAGATATTAGACGGTGGCAGAATCATTATGCACAAAATAAGTTAGAAATAATGCGGAAAAAACACACAATAGCACAATTGGTTAGGAGCCTGTTAAACGGCAGCCATCTCCTCCAGCGCCATTTTCCCCTCCTCACTCAGACACCTCTGACTGTCCCAGCAGACTTCTTGCTTGAGAAATTGCTCTTAGCTAAGAATCTGTTTTTGTTTCCTTTTTACCCTTTACATTTTTGGGGGGAAAACAATTAAAGTAAGATACTTAATTGTTAACAGAAATGATTTGATATTGAGATAATTGCTGCATTTGTCTCCTTAACAACTCAAAGCAGCTATTTTAGCTTTGTCATGAAGTACAGTACAGCAGCGTGACCCATACCAGTCCCTAGACGGACCAACTGCATGGCCAGCAAAACCCACTGATCCGTGTGGTCAAATCATGGCATCATCACGAGCCTGCCCACACTTCTGCTCACAATGACACGTGTCCCGCTCTGTCTGTACAGGACTCAGTCACAGTGTCTCTTTATACCAACCCCTGCCTGTGTCATGGCACATGCCGAGGCAGCCTCTGCCTCAGCTCTGAGAGATGGAGATGTGGTTGGATTTGAATAATTGCATCGACCCCGGCCCCTGAACACGCCATGCTGACAGAGCAGGACTGCAGTGGCCGCTACTTAGCAGAGCAGAGTTGAGGAAAACACGAGGACTAGCAATGAATTACATTGCAATTCTAACAAACACAGATTTAAGGAACAGCCTGTGTGTTGGGAAAATTTGGCACTTTTCACATTGTCAAATAAAGGGTAGCGACCCGGACGCTGGAATAGGGGAGTTTTCCTCAGAAAAATAGAATCATCGGCACAGTGTAAATATTCTCCTGAATGTGCATTTCTACCCCTGGGTCTTCTTGTTGTAGTAAACAGACTGACTTAGCAGAAAATATATGACTGTTTAAATCATGATGCTCAAAGGAAATAAATATTAATTGGAAGTTTGTAACGTCAAATATGCTAAAGTTGTTTCTTTTTTCCTCCATGCAGTTCCAACACTCTCCACAGGGTGGCCTCGTATCTATGCCTCTTACCAGAGCTGGCAGAGGGACAGGACACCACCTATGAGAAGGAGGTCCTCCTGGAGCTGCTGGTAGGTGCTACGAAACAGGGAGACGTTGTCCTTAACCACTGATTGGGGATCAGGTATTTGTGTCATCGTCCTAATGCTTTAAGTTAGGAATGGGGAAAGGGTTATCTGATCCTAGATCTGTGGTTAAGGGGGAAGGGAACGATAATGAGACTCCGCCCAAGGTGCTTGGCTAAACCGCCGCAACGTCAGGATATGGTCATTTTCAGAACAATAATTGTCTGGGGAGCGTAGCGGCATAACAGGTATTTGTGGCTTGTTTAAAAGCCACTCATTTATGCTTTTGACCTTGGAATATAGTATGCAACCCCCAGCAATGTTTCTCTTATCCTAGGAAAACACAGCAGTGGATCTGATTGCTCTCCACACACACCTTTTAGTCCCTCCTAAAAACAGAAATCCAGTGTGTTAAACAATTCTCATCCCCCATAACCCTCTGTCACCAAGCGACCAGCCACTGACCTGCTCTGTCCTTACTACTGTAATTACCCACTTCAAGTCTTCTCTAGGCCTCCTCTCCCCACTACTGAAGAGAAGCTTTTCCATAATTAGCTGATTAGATTGTTTCCCAGAACCAATGTCAGGGGACTCATTTGGCCCCGGGTTGCCCTGGGCAACCGAAAATCTCCAAAGATTCCAGTTAGGTATTATGTGTCTGTCAGAGGCTCGGGGCGCTGTGCTGTACATTAGGGAGCAGAGCAGCTCACACACACTGCAGAGTCTGCAATTAAACCTGGGGAAGGAGAGGACTGGAGTTATGCTGTGTTCAGCCTCTAGCTATCACTGTTCTGATGGTTATTTAATTTCCCCAAGACATTAACCAACCACTCTTGAATTCTGAACAGAATATTGTTTTTCCTTTTTAATATGGACTGAATTCCTAGGGGAAGTTGGGAACTTGAGTTTTCCTGGATTGCAGTGAATTTGATCCAAAGTTATATTTGTTAGTTTTAAAATTGTCCGAGGTATTTGAACTGGACGTTACTTTCCATCGAGGCATAGGGTCTAGAGCTCTATGGACCTCTCTGCCAGTCCCTGATGGACATGAGTATGACAAAACCCTGGGTTGGATAGTGCCTGGCAGAGAACACAGCAGTGTAACAGGATTAGCGCAGCATGGCGGTTATTGACAGAGTGGTCACATATGGGAACACAGGGATTATATAGGCTTCTGCATCATGTTTGGAACACAACCATCATTTAGGCCACAACATTAAGGCCCCTGACCTAAAACACATAATGAATGAGGAGTTTGTCGTGACAGGGGGATGGTGACTGGTGTGACGCAATACGTCTGACCCGATTTAATTTGACCAAACATTGTTCTTAATACCACTGATCTAGTGAGTAAGGGGGGGGAGGATACGTGTTGCAAGGGCAGTCTGTACCAGAGTAGACCAATGGTTCGTTCATCCAATTTCTTTGTCTGTCTGTCTCCCTTCTCACACATTCTTCCAGGTGTCTCGTCATGAGAGGAGAATCTCCCAGATTGAGCAACTTAATCAAATGCCTCTTTATCCAACGGAGAAGATTATCTGGGATGAGAACATCGTCCCCACTGAGTACTATTCTGGCGAAGGTCTGTCTTTCTATGCTATCTCCTCACAAACTCATGTCACACACACACACACTGCTGTTATCCCACACCTCAGGGGCACCTTAGCTGGCATCCTCTTAATGGGCAATCCTCTTTAGGCTGGTTGGAGCACCTTCACCAGCTAAGATGCCTACAGCCCCGTAAAGCCATTGAAATCCATGAGCCTAACGACATTTTATAAGGCTGTTTTAGCCTGCCAAGAGATTACAGGTGTAAAACTAGCTGTATAGTCGACTCTGCAAATGTATAGTTGACTCTGCCACTGTTCTAGCTAAGGGATTGTCCCTGTCAAGTGGGTCCAGAATTGTTCCTGGTCAGCGAAAACACAGGGCCATGTTTGTTACTCTGAAATAGATGTGTAGGTAGTAGGTCTATTACCAATGACATGCATTTGTTCCCAAATCTGTTTCCTCTCTGCGTGTGTGTGTGTTCCAGGTTGTCTGGCTCTGCCGAAGCTGAATCTGCAGTTCCTGACCCTCCATGACTACCTGCTGAGAAACTTCAACTTGTTCCGTCTGGAGTCCACCTACGAGATCAGACAGGATGTGGAGGACGTGGTGACTCGCATGAAACCATGGTGAGCAGAGAACGCACACACTTAATAACTGATGGTAAAATAAGGTTGCCACATTTCTGTTTCTTTCAAATGTATATTTTTGTATCACTCATATATTATAACTCAATTTCTATTACATTCAGGCAGTCATAGTATGGAGGTGTTTAGGGGCTGACCTGTTGTCTTGTCTTCCTATAGGCAGTCAGAGTATGGTGGTGTGGTGTTTGGGGGCTGGGCCAGAATGGCTCAGACCATCACAGCCTTCTCCATTGTGGAGGTGGCCAAGCCCAACATCGGCGAGAACTGGCCTGCCCGCGTCCGAGCGGACATCACTGTCAATCTCAACGTACGAGACCACATCAAACACGAGTGGGAAGGTACTTGGCTCTCTTCTCCTTTCTCTATCCCCTGCTCTCTCGCGCTCCCCCTCTTCTTCCTTTTCAGCATTCTGTCTATACCAGGTATTTCCGCTGTCGCGGATACGTCAAATAAAAATGTCATTCACATAAAAACATTTTTTTACAAATATTTCAAACAGTCCATTTATATTTTCCAACGGGGCTATACATTTGGGTGAGGTTTTTTCTCTCGCCTGAGTAGCCTCGTTTCACTGCCAAAAATAAAATTAAACCATCTAGTGTTCAGCGAAATAACAACACAATGTCAAAAACAGGTAGCTTAGTCAAATAATTAACATCCAATCACATTAACCATTACTCTCTCGCGGGAATTCCACTAATGGTCCGTATGTAGCCAAACGTAGCTGCTGCTCATTCATTCCGTTTGCTCTAAAATGTATAAATGGCTTAAAAAAGTAAGGCCCGCGTCCATAGGGACGCATACCAGCTCAAATGGTAGTATTGTTAACCCGTAAGACTAGCTGGAAACCAGTAAGACTAGTTCTTAGCGTCGGCTAATGGGGATCCTAATTAATCACATCAAGATTCATTGTTTTACCATGAACATATCAAACCATATGACATTGCTGACTGTAGCTAGCACTAGAGGTTGTTCTGTCAAATAGGAATGTTTTGAAGGATGAAATGTATGATGTGGAAATTGTGCTGGTTAATTTGTGAATTGATTTATTTAAAATCAATCTGTAGTTTTATTAAAGGGGCCTCTGCTCTCCACCCACACCTAGCAAACCTCAGCGTGCAGGAGGATGGCTCAATGTCATCTCAAAATCCCCCTCTCCTCCCCCTTGTATAATTACAACTTCATGTTTTAAAGATCAGCCGAGCGCTGACGGGGCGTTCTCCCTCTCCTCTCTCTTTTTCACCTTTCCCAGGGCTGCGTAAGCACGACGTTTGCTTTCTGGTCACGGTGCGGCCCAACCTGCCCTACGGCACGCGCTTTGACCGCCGCCAGCCCTTTGTGGAGCAGACAGGCCTGGCTTACGTGAGGGGCTGCGAGGTGCAGGGCATGCTGGACGACAAAGGCCGTGTCATCGAGGAAGGTAGGCTGGCGCGCGCGCGCGCGTACACAGATGTGCATACATGCACTTCCCACCGCCACAGGCACACGCATCCTGCCCATACACACTCACACATACTCATGTCACACACCCTTCACATCATCATCCTCCTCCGACCCCCTAACTTCCAGCCCATGAAGTCTAGTGACATGGTGACACTCAACCAGAGAACTGACCTGTTCACATTAGCATTCCATTAACGTTAGGGCAACCCATCGCACCTGAACGCTTCTCAATGCTTTATTTATTCCATTTCATTCATGTAGAAAAGGACATGTTATACAGTGCATTGGGAAAGTATTCAGTCCACATCTTGTTACGTTACAGCCTTATTCTAAAATGGATGAAATTAATAGTTTTCCTCATCAATCTACACACAATACCCCAGAAGGATAAAGCAGAAAGCTTTTTTTTTTGTTTTTTTGTGCAAATTTTAAAAAACATACTTTACTTGTGTAAATATTTGGTCTCTTTGCTATGAGACTTGAAATTTCCATCGATCATGCATGATGTTTCTACAACTTAATTGGAGTCCACCTGTGGTAAATTCAATTGATTGGACATGATTTGGAAAGGCACACACTTGTCTATATAAGGTCCCACAGTTGACAGTGCATGTCAGGGCAGAAACCAAGCCATGAGGTCAAAGGAATTGTCCCAATCCGAGACAGGATCTGTGGAAGGGTACCAAAACAATTCTGCAGCATTGAAAGTCCTCAAGAACACAGTGGCCTCCATAATTATTTAATGGGAGAAGTTTGGAACCTCCAAGATTCTTCTTAGAGCTGGTCAAACTGAGCAATCGGGGGAGAAGGGCCTTGGACAGGGAGGTGACCTGATAAAAACCTGATGGCAACTCTGACAGAGTTCCTCTATGGAGATGGGGGATCCTTCCAAAAGGATATCAATCTCTGCAGCGCTCCACCAATCAGGCCTTTATGGTAGAGTGGCCAGTCGGAAGCCACTCCTCAGTAAAAGAACCATGACAGCCTGCTTGGAGATTTCCAAAAGGCACCTAAAGACTCTTAGACCATGAGAAACAAGATTCTCTGATCTGATGAAACCAAGATTTAACTATTTGGCCTGAATGCCAAGCGTCACATCTGGAGGAAACCTGGTACCATCTCTACAGTGAAGCACAGTGGTGGCAGCATCATGATGTGGTGATGTTTTTCAGTGGCAGGGACTGGGAGACGAGTCAGGATCGAGGGAAAGATACATGGAGCAAAGCACACAGATCCTTGATGAAAACCTGCTCAGGACCTGAGACTGGGGCGAAGGTTCACCTTTCCTACAGGACAACCACCCTAAGCACACAGCCAAGACAATGCAGGACTGGCTTCGGGACAAGTCCCTGAATGTCCTTGAGTGGCCCAGCCACAGCCCGGACTTGAACCCGATCGAACATCTCTGGAGAGACCTGAAAATAGCTGTGCAGCGACTCTCCACATCTAAACCTGATGACGCTTGAGAGGATCTGCAGAGAAGAATGGGAGAATCTCCCCAAATACAGGTGCGCCAAGCTTGTAGCATCATTTTTTTGCAATTTTTTCATTATGGGGTGATATTTGTGCCAAAATGTCAAGATTGATTGAGGGGGGGTCTGAATACTTTCCAAATGCACTGTATGACAGGCTGTTCTAGACTCCAACATGACATCCATAGTCTCAGATCCATCCTATTGAAGCTGTGACTGGGCTGCCATGGTTTTTCTTTTCCGCTAATGTTTGCCTATGAAAAGAGACATTCAGGCATACTACCCTGATCGAAGGTCAGTTTTGCATTACCCCTCCTAATGATTAAGGTTATGATTGGGGAAGTGTACACTGATCCTAGGGCTACTACAGACAGCTTCTACCTAGAGCCTTCCTCTTCCACCAGCAGCGTTCAGAGCGGGCTATTGGAGTGTGTAATGTCAGGTTAACCTAAGTGTTCCTCCTTTCCCCTGTCTGAACATGTGCCCGTGCACCACTACCAAAGCACTATTATGTACCTTCTTCACTCCTCTCCATATTCCCACTGTATTAAACATATAGAGAGAGGTGCTAACTGGGCTGGTGTATCTATGTAACGAGCCTAGCGCTGTTTAAACTTTCAGATGCCCATAGGGCTGAGCCAGGAACAGGCATATCACATGTATCATTGGGCTCTTTGTGAAGAGTGGTGCTATCATTTGTATTTATTTATTTATCCTCCATTTATTCAGCAAACCAATAGAGATTTAAAAGCTTTTATAGATGGGGGCATTTTTGCCTGGTCTACATTGCCATAAGCTGTAAAAGTCAGCAAAGCTGGAAAGAGCTCAAAGATACAAACACTTAAATCTGATTTTTGGCTACTTTTCCCTACTGGCTGCCTACCTGCCTAGCTCTTCAGACACCAATCTCCAGCTGTCCTCAGCCATTTATTCCAGTGTGTAAGTGTCCTCCTTCCAGCCACTCATTTGTCAATTGCACCACGCTACTTTTAGTAGAGGGGATTTAAAGGAAATGCATGGGACAGGGGCCACCGGCTTGAGTTTCACTACCAAGGCTCTGGACTATGGCACCACCAATACTCCCATTTAAATGTTTGTGAAAGGTGAGACACATACAGGCGCGTCAGTGGCTCCCTATGGGAATAAGTCTAAAGCCTCCAGCCTGTGTGTGTGAGAGGCATGAGAATGTAATGTGTGTCGGGGCTGAGGTGGGAGATGAGTGGCATGAGAATGTAATGTGGGGGTGGATAGTGAGGTGGGCGATTAGTGGCCTGGACTAGGATTTGAAAGCTTAGCTCTCTTGGGGACCAGGGAAGATGCCCTGGTATTCATGAAATGGTAGGCAGATGACCCCTAAAATATATTTTTGGGGTCTGGCCAGTGTAACTAATGCTTCTCTGATTTCAAGATCTTTCATCTTTCTCTCTCATCTCTCTTGCTGTGTGTCCTTGTGTTACATAAGTGATGAACGTGGCCAGGCTCATATACCACCCCCGTACATCATTAGCCATGCATTGGCTAATAGACTGTTTGAGCATTAATTGGGTTATCAGTAAACCTCCAAATGCAATTTGGAGGTTTACTGGAGCAGATGGAACAGTCCTCCATAGGAATGGAATGAATGGTGTTCTACAGTATTTACATTTTAATGTTTCAAGGACAAAATTATATGTATTTAATTGTTTTTGTTGTAGTGGCGACAGTAACATTAGAATGTTGTGTTAAACTGTACTTTAGGGACTTTGGGGACAATGTTTTCATGCTTTTTAAAAAATGTTTAGCTCACATAATTTACAGTTGGAGTCGGAAGTTTACATACACTTAGGCTGGAGTCATTTAAAAATAGTTTTTCAACCTCTCCACAAATTTCTTGTTAACAAACTATAGTTTTGGCAAGTCGGTTAGGACATCTACTTTGTGCATGACATGACACAAGTGATTTTTCCAACAATTGTTTACAGACAGATTATTTCACTTATAATTCACTGTATCACAATTCCAGTGGGTCAGAAGTTTACATACACTAAGTTGACTGTGCCTTTAAACAGCTTGGAAAATTCCAGAAAATTATATCATGGCTTTTGATAGGCTAATTGACATCATTTGAGTCAATTGGAGGTGTACCTGTGGATGTATTTCAAGGTCCACCTTCAAACTCAGTGCCTCTTTGCTTGACATCATGGGAAAATCAAAAGAAATCAGCAAAGACCTCAGAAAAAGGATTGTAGACCTCCACAAGTCTGGTTCATCCTTGGGAGCAATTTCCAAACGCCTGAAGGTACCACGTTCATTTGTACAAACAATAGTACGCAAGTATAAACACCATGGGACCACGCAGCCGTCACACCACTCAGGACAGAGACGCGTTCTGTCTCCTAGAGATGAACGTACTTTGGTGAGAAAAGTGCAAATCAATCCCAGAACAACAGCAAAGGACCTTGTGAAGATGCTGGAGGAAACGGGTACAAAAATATCTATATCCACAGTAAAACGAGTCCTATATCGACATAACCTGAAATGACGCTCATCAAGGAAGAAGCCACTGCTCCAAAAAAGCCAGACTACGGTTTGCAACCACATTGGGACAAAGATCATACTTTTTGGAGAAATGTCCTCTGGTTTGATAAACAAAAATAGAACTTTGTCCATAATGACCATTGTTATGTTTGGAGGAAAAGGGGTGGGGGCTTGCAAGCCAAAGAACACCATCCCAACCGTGAAGCACGGGGGTGACAGCATGTTGTGGGGGTGCTTTGCTGCAGGAGGGACTGGTGCACTTCACAAAATAGATCGCATCATGATAAAGGAAAATTATGTATATATATTGAAGCAACATCTCAAACATCACTCAGAAAGTTAAAAGCTTGGTCACATTTGGGTTTTCCAAATGGACATTGACCCCAAGCCTACTTCCAAAGTTGTGGTAAAACAGCTTAAGAACAACAAAGTCAAGTTATTGGAGTGGCCATCACAACGCCCTGACCTCAATCCTATAGAAAATATGTGGGCAGAACTGAAAAAGCGTATGTGAGCAAGGAGGCCTACAAACCTGACTCAATTATACCAGCTCTATCAGGAAGCTTGTGGAAGGCTACCCAAAACATTTGACCCAAGTTAAACAATTTTAAAGGCAATCCTACCAAATAGTAATTGAGTGTATGTAAACTTCTGACCCACTGGGAATGTGATGAAATAAATCAAAGCTGAAATAAATAATTCTCTCTACTATTATTCTGACATTTCACATTCTTAAAACGAAGTGGTGATCCTAACTGACCTAAGACAGGGACTTTTTGCTGGGATTACATGTCAGTAATTGTGGAAAAACCGAGTTTAAATGTATATGGGTAAGGTGTATGTAAACTTCCAACTTCAACTGTATTTTAAAAGTATGCATTAGGTGTCTTAATAGAATAAACGTGGTAAAAACACATGTTGACATTAAGACATTTCTATAGCTTCCAAAATCGTTTTTTACAACGGTGGGGAAGTGCCAAGATAGGGGGTGCTGTTTTGAAGCCACCACACTGTCACTCATCGTGTGTGTGTGTGTGTGTGTGTGTGTACAGTATATAAATCAATGGTTGCATGTCACAAGATCACATACCAGTTTCTGCCTTGCATGCATTTTTTTTCTCAAGTTAATTAATACTAAAAACAATTAACTTTTAAATATTAAACTGTTTACAATCCTATCATATATTTTATTTAAATATATTCTTTCTACTACCCTATTCCTGCTGGAAATGCACAGGTAAACGTTTTACCTTATGTGCAAATACGTATTAATTCAATCTTGACCATAATGTACCACAATGTGTTGTCCCTATTCTATTCCCCAGGCCCTGACCCCAAGCCCAAACTGAGAGGAGACACCAGGACATTCAGAGTGTGGCTGGACCCTAACCAGTACCAGCAGGATATGACCAGCAGTATTCAGAACGCCACTGAGGACCCCTACGAGTCCTTCAACATCATCATGAGACGCAAGCCCAAAGAGAACAACTTCAAGGTGCGTAGGGTGGACTGTATTACTGCTCATTACACATGACCCAGACCACCTTTGTTATTTAAACTCCCTCAATATCCCTCCCTCCCCTCCATCCCTACTTTCCTTTTTTCATACTACCTCTCACCTTCCATCCATCCATTTATTGCTTCCTCCCTCTTTCCCTTCCCATCATCCCTCCCTTTACTTGAGCATCGCCGCCAGGCCTTGATCTCTTCTTCTCCACCCCACCCCTGGGTGATCAATCACTGACTGGTGCGGCTGGGTCCTGGAGCTGGAAGCCTGGGGGTGATCCAGGATTACCTCCAGCTCAAAGCCTCTGATTTCCCCCCACTGACCCCAGACAGAGGCCCTCGGTGGTGCGTGACCTTTCACTGCACGCCCCCCTCCCCCTCATCTCTGTGTCCATCACTTGAGGCATGTCTGTAGTAGGATACACATTCTGTTAAATCAGGTTGCTGCTGGCAGAGAAGGCCAAGAGAGCCAGGAGTTATGTTGGCAATTCAAATGTAGCCGTTAACTATCTTTGTGTTGTTTTTCTCTGCCAGGCTGTACTGGAGACGATCAGGAACCTGATGAACACTGAGTGTGTGGTCCCAGAATGGCTCCATGACATCATCCTGGGCTACGGTGACCCAGGCTCCGCCCACTACTCCAAGATGCCCAATCAGATCTCCTCCCTGGACTTCAATGACACCTTCCTGTCGATCGACCACCTGAGGTCCTGTTTCCCTGGTTACACTGTCAAGGTCACCGAGGACAACCCTGAGCTGCAGATACCCCCTTTCAGGTTAGGGGTCAAGGGTCAGATGGAGTAGGGTTGGGGTCATGGTCTTCCTGGGGTGTTGTCTTTTTCATGTGGTCCAACCTCAACATATCTTTGAACCTTCTGCTCTTTCCCCATTCTAGAATCAAGTTCCCTGTGCAAAACAAGGTAGACAAAGGCAAGAAGAGGAAGGCAGACTCTGAGGAGAAAAAGGAGGAAGAAAAAACGCTTATAGTGGAGCCTCACGTCACGCCCAACCGGGGACCCTACCCCTACAACCAGCCCAAACGGTGAGGGTCAAAGGTTAAAGTTCAGGTTCCCAGGTCAACCAAAAGAGTTCGGGAGTCCCTGCAGGGTTGGCACCGCACAGAGGTCAAGTCCTTGTCCTCTTTCTAGCCAGTCAAGTCTCATCTTGCTCCACTATGTCCACAGGGCTCCTAAATACAGCACCCACCTTTTTGTTTAGCCTATGCTCAGGGCCTGCGTGTTTCCACCCCTAATGTGCCTGCCTGCTCCAAATTTAGCTTCCCCCAAAGGCCTGACTAGTTTATGCTTGAGGACGCTTACTGAGCAAACCTTTCCCCCTAGAGCAAAAACAACCCCTGCTTTGTAAAATGCAACGCTCTTAAAATGTTTATATTTCTGTCAGGGACGTTTTATACTGATTCCTATTTATTCGGGTTGGTGTGTTTTGATTTGCTATGTTAGCGTGAGTTCTGGGGATTTGCGCTGTTGGCTGTGTAGTGTTTTGGTGGTTCTGTTTGGTGAGGTAATTTCCTGACATTTTTAGCCCTGTAGCGAACTAGATCAAAACAAACTGTCAAATTCGGTTGTTGATGTCTAAATTATATCAATCTTAATCATAACTGAGCAGAAATTAATTGGCTTTTTATTTAATGAAATTATCATTCATCTGATCTGATGGTAACTTTGCTTCTTCCAGTTGCGCTTTGATTATTCAAATCCTGTTATTCACAGAAGCTCCTCTGGGTCCCTTGACTGAAACGTCTTTCATGAGGCTTTCAAACACTTCATCACAGAGCTTGTTGAAAACAGCTTTCGTTTAGCTTCTCTGAACATTTTCTTAAAACCTTCTAACCATGAGTTATAACTTTGTGTTTGAACAGAAATACCATCCAGTTTACACCAACTCAGATTGAGGCCATCCGCGCTGGGATGCAGCCTGGACTGACCATGGTAAGAACATTTTACAGACCTAAGTATACCTCTTGTCTGCTACATTTTTACACGAATGCAATAAACTGACCTCATACTGTTCATAGGAATCATTGATATTACTTTTCATACTTTAATATATTTTCAAGATTAAACATCTTGTAGGAATTGACTACTCCTACCTGGCCACTTGAATAAACCAAGGCAATGGACAGACGGCATTAAAAGTTTGAGAAACAATTGAAGTCTCCCATCCATTGGCTTGTGAGTTAAACTGCCTTTCAATCACTCATAGCCCAGGGTGTGATGTTGGCTACTTCAGCAGGCCAGCCATACCAGTGAGCTGTGATATGACAGGTGTAATATTGACCCTGTCTGCTTGAAGAGCTGAGGATTTGTGACCACTCTTCCTGATGCAGGGGGCTCCCCAGCCACTAGTAAATAAGGTGCAGATCAGTCAAATTCTTCCCTGAAAGCCCATCCGCTAAATTATCTTAAATGGTCCAGATGAAGAACACACACACACAGCCTCTCAGAAACGCACATACATACTCTACTACCCTCTCTGGTGTTTCTGGTGACGGCACACACACACATTACCGCCTTGCTTTGATGAAGCTCATTCCTGGCCTGGTGATTGGTAGCTGGCTGAGTAAATATGGCAGTCGTAAAACAACTCTGCACAGACACACACACCTCTCACTGGCATGTCACGACAATCTTTAGCAGCCAAGACAGCCTCCCAGTCTCATGCTTCTCCTGTCATCTGTTGGATCAGTGTAGGAGCCATTTTTAACCCTGGTTTAAAGTTTTTACTATGTTTTGTGGTGGCCAGTCTGTAAAGTGGACTGGCTTTTATGTGAGTGCCTTTAAAGGACTTAAGGTAAGACGGTGGCTAAATGTTTTTATGAATATACCGTCAAGTAAACTCCATACCCAGTTGTAGCCTCGGCTTGTCTGTGAGCACCTTTCGTCCTGGGAAAGCCCTGATGAAAATGGAGTAGTTTGTTTATGATCCTTTCCACCTGGTGTCGTGGTGGTTATGTTTGAGGACAGTGATAGTTCTAGACTAGACTCAATGATCTCTAAAGCCTTAATTAGATACAAAGAAGGTCAAGAAGCCGATGGAAAGAGCTTCATGCGCTCTCTAGTTTTATTTGTGTTGTCTGTGTTTCTGTGTCTTTGCCTGTGAGTGCAGGGAGGATGACCTTGCATGCACTTCTCACCTTAGCCCTACTCACACACACCGGTCCTATCTGATCCACTGAGGGGGAAACTGTGTGTGTGTTCTGACAGGCATAGGGCCGCCTTGTCAGAACCACTGTGCTCTCCGATGGCAGAGGCATTTTCTGTTAGCTAACCAGCCTTCTCCTTTTTCTCCTCCGTGCACTTTCTTTCACTGCCTCACGTTCTCTCTCTATCCCTCCTCCCTCTCTCTTTTAGGTGGTGGGTCCTCCAGGTACAGGAAAGACCGACGTGGCCGTCCAGATCATCTCCAACCTCTACCACAACTTCCCTGAGCAGAGAACCCTCATAGTCACACACTCCAACCAGGTAGGAAACGCCTCTAAAATGACTCAATTCACATATACTGTATATACAGTGTATTCGGAAAGTATTCGGGCCCTTTGACTTTTTCCACATTTTGTTACGTTACAGCCTTAGTAAAAAAAAAAATTTTTTTAAGTAATCACACTACCCCATAATGACAAAGCGAAAACCGGTTTCTCTGGTCTGATGAAACCAAGGTTGAATTATTTGGTCTGAATGCCAAGCGTCACGACTGGAGGAAACCTAGCACCATCCCTATGGTGAAGCATGGTGGTGGTAGCATCATGCTGTGGGGAGGTTTTGTCAGAGCCAGGGACTGGGAGACTCGTTAGGATCGAGGGAAAGATGAATGGAGCAAAGTACAGAAAGATCCTTGATGAACTGCTCCGGAGCACTCAGGACCTCAGACTGGGGCGAAGGTTCACCTTCCAGCAGGACAATGACTCTAAGCTCACAGCCAAGACCAGTCTCAATGTCCTTGAGTGACACAGCCAGAGCCCAGACTTGAACCCAATCAAACATCTCTGGAGAGATCAGAAAATAGCTGTGCAGTGACATTCCCCGGAATCCAACCTGACAGAGCTTGAGAGGATCTGCAAAGAAGAATGGGAGAAACTCTCCAAATACAGGTGTGCCAAGCTTGTAGCATCATACCAAAGAAGACTCAAGGCTGTAATCGCTGCCAAAGGTGCTTCAACAAAGTACTGAGTAAAGGGTCTGAATACTTACGTAAATGTGATTATTTCTGTTTTTTATAAATGTGCTCAGATTCATAACCTGTTTTTGCTTTGTCATTATGGGATATTGTGTGTAGATTGATGTGGGGGGACAACTTAATCAATTTTGGAATAAGGCTGTAACGTAACAAATTGGAAAAAGTGAATGGGACTGAATACTTTCCGAATGCACTGTATTTTATCATTTATAGGCATGTAGCAGAAGCTTTTATCCAAAGCAACTTATGGATAACACACAGGCCCCTATATTCATAGGCCCTTATAGTCACAAGTATTGCATGTTGGAAGCTTTTTATGAAAATGATCTTCACCTCTTGACTGATCATATTTTAGGAAGCAAAGTTGCTGCAGGAGGATTTCACCAATCCTCTCCAAAATGGTGCCATTAATCACTGAGAAATCCCAGCCTAAAGTCACGGAGGAAAAATTAAAAAGCTCCCCTGTGCCCCAGTCTCCTCGCCTCAGTATTTAATCAAAAAGCCTTGTCCCCTTTCTGTTCACCCTGCAACACTGTAAGAGGTGTGTGTGCGCAGGCATTCACCTCTGTTCTGTGTCTGTTCCAGGCTCTGAACCAGCTGTTTGAGAAGATCATGGCTCTGGACATAGACGAGCGTCACCTCCTGCGTATGGGCCACGGAGAGGAGGCACTGGAAACCGAGAAGGACTTCAGCAGGTGAGAGAATGCCACGTGGCCACACACACACACACACACACACACACACGTCTCTCCCCCCTCTCACCCACGCCCAACTACACACACATTCCTAGCTGACCTCACACACAAATCTACACATGCATACATCTATCTGAGCACACAACCAGCTTCACACATGCAGTACACATACATACAGTGACAAGTATACCCAGTCGGTCCCACTCATAATTAGTCCAAGTCAGACAGAGCCACTCCATACCCCCCATACACTCCAGCCTGGTCATGGCTTTATCTTATTTAGGGACTGCGCTCATGCTTGCTCGCTGTCTCCCCTATTTCCACCAACCATTCCATCCTGACTAGTGCTCTCAATATTTGGGCCTTGTACAGGGTCTTACTGGCCCATTTGAGACTCATTTGGCGTGAAAACGGGTGTTTTTAGAGTTTTATTTGGAGGACCGATTGGCTACCAAAACTGGTTGGGTCTTCAAGACCTTGCTAGGCTGTGGATTTGAGGCCTCGGTGGCCCCTCGTTGTTGCAGACCCCTCGGTGGCCCCTCGTTGTTGCAGACCCCTCGGTGGCCTCTCGTTGTTGCAGGCCCCTCGTTGTTGCAGACCCCTCGGTGGCCCCTCGTTGTTGCAGGCCCCTCGTTGTTGCAGACCCCTCGGTGGCCCCTCGTTGTTGCAGACCCCTCGGTGGCCCCTCGCTGTTGCAGACCCCTCGGTGGCCCCTCGCTGTTGCAGACCCTCGGTGGCCCCTCGCTGTTGCAGACCCCTCGGTGGCCCCGCTGTTGCAGACCCTCGGTGGCCCCTCGCTGTTGCAGACCCTCGGTGGCCCTCGCTGTTGCAGACCCCTCGGTGGCCCCTCGCTGTTGCAGACCCCTCGGTGGCCCCTCGCTGTTGCAGACCCCTCGGTGGCCCCTCGCTGTTGCAGACCCCTCGGTGGCCCCTCGCTGTTGCAGACCCCTCGGTGCATGCACACAGATGCCAGGAGCAGATTGTCTCACCGGTAGGAAACGCGCTAGAATTCTCAGGGCAGCCGCAGTAGTTCACCCACCCACACAATTGGGGGAAGTCTTTGTGTGGCTATGTGTCTCATTCAATGCCTTGAGGTACTGTGACTCAGCGACCTAACCACACAGACATTGACTAGCGGGAGAGAGATGGGAAAGCCAGCAAACTGAAACCATTTACAACAGACCTGAGTGGGGGAGGGAGGGAGGAAGAGCGGAAGGGAGAGACCCAAAACCTTCACACGAACCACCTAAAAAGTATTGTTTATTATTGTCAATCTGCTTTAAAGGCCAAAATAGAGATGTCGGTCTAAAATAGTTCCAACCTAATTTAATATTCAGTGCTCGTGCGGCGGCCATTTTGACTAGCTTTGATCTCGCTGTCAGGCGGACTAACTAGTTCATTGAGACCAAGTCTAAACCTCTGAGGATGAATAGCCTCAGGCCTTGTATCAGAGCAGGAGCCTTATGGAGTCTGCCGGTTAGGCTACTACATCTTTAGCCAATGGAAACGATGTGTGCTCAAAAAATGTCAGTGGAAACCACAACATAGGTCTAGTGATACAAAATATACATGGATAGGGTCAGTTGTGTTGATTAAATTGGCAGACATTGCTCTAAACCTAGAGATTCTGCCCTCACCTAGCCTTGGCTCACTAAAGTCTTAGTCCGGAATTCAATCCGATCGCGGGTTAAAGGCATTGCAGCTTTTAAAGGCAATGATTCTGCATTCGCAAAGATCCCATTTCCAGTAAACGCTGCATATGTCGGCTCAATCGGAAAATCCGCAATGCCTATAACCCGAGATCGTATTGAATCGCGACCTTACTATTAGGAGTTCATGCAACTGAATGGTTTCCTCCTGTTTCTTGCCAACTGAACACACCTCCTTGTTGCATAAAGCAGAGGTGACGAGTGGATGTGACGGCCCTCTCTGTGGAGGAGCACCATTGCGTTATGCAGATCAGCTAAAGCTAGCTACAGCACCAGGACGAGAGGCAGATTAAGCTGCTAAGAACATGCACACTGACTCCACATTCACTCCTTCCTTCCGGTCCAATGACGAGGAAGGAGTAAGCTGGGGAAACTAATTAACACTACTGTATGGGATGAACAATGAACAGGCATAGAGGCCTTCTCTGTTCTCACTGCTCAACCAATGGTAGTGTACAGTGACATTAATATACAATACTTTGCCTTTTAATCAAAAATGTCAAATGCTGTAAATACAGTTTCCCTTCTCTCTGTTAAGTGAAGTTTTAATACGATATTGAAATACTGGTTGGTCAGAGAACACGGGTGTAAGTTGAAAGCTCTTCGTGACTAAATGGGTCAGTTT
Organism: Oncorhynchus tshawytscha; assembly: GCF_018296145.1. Lineage (NCBI taxonomy): Eukaryota > Metazoa > Chordata > Actinopteri > Salmoniformes > Salmonidae > Oncorhynchus > Oncorhynchus tshawytscha. The sequence goes on from NC_056439.1 coordinate 27,316,789, forward strand.
GCGTTTTCTCTCTTTCTCGGTCTCTCCTGGGATGGTAGCGCAGAAGGCTGCTTTTGTGAGGAGGGAAACAAGGTCGCCACTTTTTTATATATATAATTTTCTCATCAGCCGGTGTAATTCTGTTTGAATCCTCTGCTGTGAAGCTTAGTGGGATATCTATTTATAGGTCCCTACCTCAACTATCTCACACACAGCACTGTGTCTGGGTGACCTCCGACATGGCATGTCCCAGTGCCACGTACTAATACTAATTGGCCTTCTGGTTTGTTGTGGCGGGACACCTGACTAGACTACATGTTTTTACTGTCATTTAGTCTTTTCCGTTTGTTCAAAATATCTTTTTTTCTTTATTTATTCAATAGTAGTCAATTGTGGTAAATTAATATATTTGATCAGTGGTACACATTATTAGTGACAAAGGAAATTTGGTCCATCTAGCTATTAGTTTTGTGCAATTATTTCCCATCGCAAGTGTTTTTGGTACCTGTACTTTACTATTTATATTTTTGACAAATTTTACGTCACTACATTCCTAAAGAAATATTGTACTTTTTACTCCATTTTCCCTGACAATCAAAAAGTACTCGTTACATTTGAATGCTTGCAGGACAGGAACATTTGTCAAATTCATACACTTGTCAAGAGAACACGTGGTCATCTCTACTGCCTCTGGCGGACTCACTAAACACAAATTCACCTTTTGTAAATAATGTCTAAGTGTTGGAGTGCGCCCCTGGCTATCCATACATTTTAAAAACAAGAAAATGGTGCCGCCTGCTTTTCCCCTTTACCCCTACCTACATGTACATATTACTTCAATTACCTCGACTAACCTGTTCCCCAGCACATTGACTCAGTATCTGTATTTACTGTAGCCTCGTTGTTATTTTATTGTGGTACTTTAGTTTATCTATTAAATATTTTCTTAACTGTGTTTTTCTTAACCACGTTGGTTAAGGGTTTGAAAGTAAACAGTTCACGGTAAGGTCTGCGCCTCTTTTAGTCGGTGCATGTGACAAATACATTTTGATTTGATTACATTTATATAAAGGATTTTTAAATCATTTATACTTTTACTTTTGAGACGTAAGTATATTTGAGCAATTACATTTACTTTTGATACTTAAGTATATTTAAAACCAAATACTTTTACTGAAGTATTTTACTGGCTGACTTTTCACTTTTACTTGAGTAACCTTCTATAAAGGTATCTATACATTTACTGAAGTATGACAATTGGGTACTTTTTCCACCACTGCCATTGAGTTAGTTTTCGTATACTTTTGATTATCCACTTGAAGCCTGCTGCCTTGTTGCTTGCAGCTGATTCTCACGTGTAGGATGAACATTTTAGCGGTTTAAAACGCTAGGCTGTGGTGTCACAGGTTTAGGCTTCAGATCTCCTCTCAACATGAACATTTCCCCTCAGAATGACGTGATATGACCCTCGGCTCTGGAAGGGCAGGCAATGTGTAGGGGAGGTCGGTACTGTTATCAGCAATATGAGAATAGGGTGTTCTGATTGTATAGGGTTGTTCATGTTACTAGGTGTAATCAACGTCACAAAAAATAGGATTTTCCGTCTCAAGGTAAAAATGTAAAAAAAGACTAAGTCCCAATAATGTAAGGGTTGAGGTTTTCATAGAATGAAAAGACTGATGTAATGTGGAATGTTGTTCAGGTATGGGCGTGTGAACTACGTGCTGGCCAGGAGGCTGGAGCTGCTCCGAGAGGTGGGTCGTCTGCAGGAGAGTCTGGATGTCCCTGGAGACGTGTCCTACACCTGTGAGACCGCCGGACACTTCTACCTCTACCAGGTCAGTACAGGAAGGATGTGTGGGTTCTGGGTGTGTGTGTGTGTGTGTGTGTCACTTTCCAGTACAGTGAGGACATATGCATTTCCTAATTAATCTTTAATTCCTGATATCCTCACCTGCAAAAATGGAGAATAAAATGCATCTCTAAAATCAAAATTCAAGGGGATAAAGTCTGCTTAACCATGTTACACTTGAAACATCCCAGTTCAATAAGTGTCAGTATCTATTTTCCTTTCACTTCATATCTGGCTTCGACAGCGAATACCAACATATTATACCAACCCCTCAGTTATTATAGTTATTATACCAATCCTCAGTTTATTTTTGTCACCTAAATACTGCATACTGGCTCCAGGATGCATCAGCAGAACAGCCCAGAATAGACAACAGAGCCTTTTTAAACAGAGACGACAACCCAAGGCAACTGTCAACTTAAGAAAACCTGAGAGCTCATCCAATAGCCCAAATCAAGAAGAGTTCTCACTGAGGAGGCATGCTGTCAGTCAGACGAAACTGTGAGCACGGGAGGCAGAGGAGTGAGGGAGACGCTGGTTTAATAGCAGATTCCACAGTCGTCGTGTCCGGCTCAGTATTGTAGTGGGGTTTATGGAACCTATGGTGTATGCCAGGCCCCTCGCTCAACACATTGAAATCCTCCATGCCAGTCAGGGGGCTCCCCTCTTCTCTGATTCCTATAGTCATCAAGCTTTTTATTGTCTTTGGACAGACGCGAGCAGAACAGACACCAGCTATCTACATGACTTCATGGACAACTCATCAAAAATATCTCCCCTAACATTGTCATAAAGGTTTCTAAATGGTTACCTGTCTCTGTGTATAGGCCTGGGCTGTAAGATGAAGGGTGTTCTCTGTTCCTCATCTGCCCTGTCACCTTACCACTCAGAGACCCTGTAAGGGATTGGACATCAGGAAGTAATGAGCTTGAGATGGTTCTGATGGAGAATATCAGGGGTGGATAATGGTCTCTGTTAATCGTTATGGTCTATTAAAGCAGATGGCCAAGCTACAGCCCCATTTGTAATACTGATTAAATTGCAAGTTGTTCCACAGTTCCCTAAGGCTGTGTTTGTCACGGTTCCACATGTTCCCGTGACACTCAAGGGGAAAAATATAATGTATATTTTATTCTGTTCTTTTCCCGTTATATTCTCACATCAAAATGTGTGTTGACTGTGTTTGCGTCCATGTCTGTGACTGTGCGTGCCTTTTTGTATGTGATGCAACGAGTGTGTTTGTGTGAAGAAGCGTGCGTGCTCTGGGAATGGGACTCGACTGTGTATCTGTATGAGTGAGAGTGCGTGTGTGCGGCATACCAAAAAGAGCAAGACCTGTAACATCCAGGAGGGGGTGTCTGTCTGGTGTCCTCCCTCTCCCCGCTGTAGGTGATGTCTCGCTGGGAAGAGTACATGAGCAAGGTCCGGTCTAAGCAGGGCTGTCCGGTGGAGGCCGAGGCCGTGGCAGCACACTTCCCCTTCCATAAGTACTTCTCCAACGCCCCCCAGCCTGTGTTCTACGGTCGCTCCTACGAAGAAGACATGGACATTGCAGAGGGCTGCTACCGACACATCAAGAAGATCTTTACCCAGCTGGAGGTAGGGCAGGCCACACACATCACATGTTTATCTAGATGAAGGCATATGCTCAACACGCCAAGAAGCTCCTCACTCTGTCAGAGGTCAACATGTCACACACACACAAGCTCTTGAACACACACATCTTCACCCCAGTCAGTGGTAGGTGTGTCTCACACACACACCATGTCAGCAGATTGGCTGTTCATCAAGGGTCATTAGCCAGCTGTGTGGGCAAGTGGGAGCTGGAACACATTCACTGAACACATGATTGTGTTTACCCCACTGGCTCCATAACAGGTCTGCCTGGGCTCACTGGTGATTGGACATCCTACTCTTTAAGGAAGTAGCATTGCAGCGACCGTTACATTGCATCGAATCAGATTTCAACAGCCGTTTCTGTTGTGATATTAGGAGTTTGTAATATGATGCGGTTGGATAGATGGCGCAATTATTTTCTTTTCCATATTCACCACCATCTTTATCTCCATGCATCTCTCTCTCCCTCCTATCCCTTTCCTCCCTCTCCTCGCTTTATGTTTGAGTGTGTTCTGTGAGGCATGGGTTGGCATTACATGATGATATCTCACCCTGCTACACCACCTCCCCCATTGGCAGTGACACAGGACCCACTGCATGTCTCCCCAGATGCAGCTGGACGATTACAGACCCCTGCATTCACTCTGCCTTCCCTACACACACACACACTCTGAAATCGGACTTCTGTGTACACATACAAACATGCACACCGCTTTGCCATGCACCTCAGCTCAGATACAGCCCCTCCTGGTTGCGCCCAGTCTTTTATATAGAGAGAACAATAACATGAGAGATTTATGGGAGCGACGGCCTTGCAGAAGCAATAAAGAAGTTATTCACTGGAGGTAATATCCCAACATGTATGTGTGGCCTTGATTTTTATATGGCTTCCCTCGTATCACTAGCCCCATCACATCAGACGTGAGAACCTCACCGTGTTCACTCACCCCGGCCTCACCCTCACCCATGATGCTGCTGCTGCAGAGATATCGGTCTGTCTCCCTACTCAGACGTTAGAATCTCCCTCTAGAATCACAGGAGAATGAAAATGCTCTGTTGCCTGGCTGCCTACCAGGAGTGTCTTAGAGATGTTTGTGTGTTATGAGGTGCCATCTCAGCAGACGATGCCAACACACACAGACATACACACACACACACACACACACACCCGGAACACAGTGTACAGCCGTCTACCGCTTGGGTTTCTCTACATCCAGGCTCATGCTGTTTATCCTCTTTTTCTTCCTCTCTCCTTTCAGTCCGGAGGAAGAAAGACGGCTTAATTTCACCCTTCAACCGCTGAGGAACCACGGGGGGTTAAAAATAGCCCTCATTAATATTACATGTTTTGGTCGCGTTTTAATATTATTGTAAAAATAGTAACTAATCAAATATTTATCTCTGCCAGTTCCCTCTGAGGCTCCACCTCAGCCCTCCTCACCCCCCTAGCCCATTGACCGCAAATGTGGCCGTCTCAAAATAACCACACTAGCCCACTCTCATCCTCAGCAGTATAGAGCTATGATATCTCTGCCTGGTCTCTCTCAATTTAAGCCACTCCCTTTCGGTCTCTTTTAGGAAAACACCCCCGATCTCGCTTTTCCCAATCAGAAGAGCCCTGTAATGGAATCTGTTCTGAAGTGCTCGGCTGCTCACTTAGCTTCTATTGAACAGTAACCCATATCCTTAAAATGCTCTCCCTGCCTGCTCCTGAGGATAGAAAGGACTGACAGAGATTGCTGAAAAGGAGGATATCCGGTCTTGAGATCTCAAGGATTCACGTGCAATTACTGTCTTAAATTTCATTCCTTGTTTTGGTATTTTTTTCAATGGAATCTCTTCAGAATCCTATTTTTAGGTGATGGAATGCGACTTTTTTTTGTTTTCATATTTAAAATTTAAAAAATGTATGGCCTTGCATGACCTCCCTGTTGTAGATGACAGCATTTGACATATATCTGGACACACAATTGATTATGGTCCTCTATTTTGGCACAAAAGCATTTTTTCCGACAGATGTTTTGTGTTTATTGAGAGCATTGCGTTAAACCTCCATCCACGGGGATGTGATCTGTGTTATATTACCCTTTATTATTTATTTATTTTTTACATCCAAAGACCATTGTATTCCATTGTGTCATCTTATGATAAACATCTGCTCACTGTGATGCAGCCCTTTGAACCAGTCATCACTACCTGGCAATGCTGATGATTTAACCTTTAACCCTATCCCCGGCCCTCTGAACCACCTTCTTACTAGTGTGTGTGTGTGTGTGTGTGTGTGTTTGTGTCCATCAGGAGTTCCGGGCCTTTGAGCTGCTGAGGAGTGGACTGGACCGTTCCAAGTACCTGCTGGTGAAGGAGGCTAAGATCATCGCTATGACCTGCACCCACGCTGCCCTCAAACGCCATGACCTGGTAGAGCTGGGCTTCAAGGTCAGACAAACACACAAACACGATCACGACACTACGATCACACACACAACTCGGGACAGAGGCAACTCGTCACCTACACACATGTTCTTGTGTTTTCAGTATGACAACATCCTGATGGAGGAAGCAGCTCAGATCCTGGAGATCGAGACCTTCATCCCTCTCCTGCTGCAGGTAAATTACTAAAGCCAGACCCCAAAATCCCACCGGCGCTAAACCCCAATGTTCAGCTCTAAAGCCCTTTTTTTTTAGGTCTATACTTCCCCTAAGAAGAGAACTCCTTGTCACTCAGGATGAATGGGTCCATCCACTGTTAATGTGGTTATCATGCTGGGACCTAATAGCCTCAGGTAGCAGATGGCACTAGGGTCTGTTTACAGAGGAGACCATTAAGCCACATCAACCAGGCCAACAACCTCTTAGTCTCTCGCTCCAACCAACGCAAACATCCAAACCCATCATGCCTGCTGTCGTAGCATCGCAGGCGGTAACGAGAATCCACATCCCCCATTCCTTCCATTGGGTCCCTATCGGAGATTGAATCTGGCTCGATTTATGAGCCTTGGTAATGTCAGGTTTGTCTGGGGTCAAGCCCTCATTACTCTCCCTCCTAATCAGCAGAAGCATAGTAAACGCATCAGTGAGGCTCCGCTCTGTCTCTATCCTACCTCTCCTCTCCTGCATTCCCAGTATTCTATGCCAGCCAGATAGTTGGCGCACAAAGTTCACCACTCAGTTAACAGGCAGAGGGAGGAGAATGGAGAGAAGGAAAGGTGAAGAACAGATGTGTGAAGAGGTGCAGGGCTGGTGATGGTCGCTTTTGAAATGCAAGTCTTTTTCCCCTAAAAAACACTTTGTGGAGAAGAACTGACCTTGTGTCTTTCCTCTCTCGCTCCAGAACCCAGAAGATGGTTACAGCAGGCTGAAGCGTTGGATCATGATAGGAGACCACCACCAGCTGCCCCCTGTCATTAAGAACATGGCCTTCCAGAAGTACTCCAACATGGAGCAGTCCCTGTTCACCCGCTTCGTACGTCTAGGGGTGCCCACCGTCGATCTGGACGCTCAGGGACGTGCCCGCGCCAGGTGGGTAAGGCACACTGGGGACAGGGTCCAGACAGAAATGCTGAATACGGCACATATTATTCTCATCTAATCAAACATCAACAAGTCTGGACATGCAGAAAGTCATTTGACGTTTTCATCATCAAACATTTGTGCAAAAAAATCTACAGAATATTTGGTTTAGTGTGTGTGACATCTCTTAATCCTCTTAAACGTAAGACGAGACAAAAAGAACTAGTCTGTTAGCCAGGAGGGTTTAATTGGTTATGTCCATGATCTAATAGGTTCTAAGTAGCCGCTGATACACGTGAATGGCTCCCTGGCTAATTGGCTTGGCTAATCAGTAGTAGTGCCCTCAGTATGTACTGTATACTAACGTGGACGCTAAGCTAGAGTGGTGAATAGTGAATCTCTCTTTAAAGGTGCTACACACAGGGTTTGTTTGACACTTTTGCGTTATAATTTCAGAAAATGTTGATCATATATCTGGCGCTAAAAGGGGAATGATAGTGTTTCACATTATTACTTACCTGCCAGTATTGTGGTTGGCTGTGATATCTGCTGAGAAAACTGTTTTGACTTTGTGGCTGGGTTATCTAATGGACATTGCTAATTTCCTGGTTGCGAAAATTCTACACTGTTCACTCAATTTCAGTTTGTGAGAAAACAAGCACTGAATAGTGTTCCATCACTGTACCATCTAAATCACAAACAAATATATTTTCAACTACAAACAATGTAGGTTTTACAGCTGTTTGAAGCTGCTTCAAACAGCTGTAAAACAATGTATTTGTTCAAAATATATTTGTTAGTGATTGTTAGTACAGTGATTCCGTACACTATTCAGTGCTTGTTTTCTCACAAACTGAAATAGAGCGAACATTGCATTTTTGCAGCTAGGAAATGACAGAGTGGTTTCCACTAGGTAACCCAGCCACAAAGTCAGAACAGCTTTCCCAGTTTGACAACAGATTCCGCTCTGGCAGGAGAAGTCCAACGGCCAGTATCACGGCCAGTCACAACACTGGCGGGTAAGTAATACTGTGAAACACTCATTCCTCTGTTAGTGGCAGATAAATGATGGCCACTTTCTGAAATTACAATGCAAACATTCTACAAAATCCTATGTGTAGCAGCTTTTAAATAGTAAGGTGTCTTTCTCTAACCATATGAATGAATGCTAACATGGTTCTCCACCTCTCCTCCAGTCTGTGTAACCTGTATAACTGGCGCTATAAGCAGCTGGGGAACCTGCCCCACGTACAGCTCTTGCCCCAGTTCCAGGCCCCCAACCCTGGCCTGACCTTCGACTTCCAGCTAATCAACGTGGAGGACTTCAACGGAGTGGGAGAGTCCGAGCCCAACCCTTACTTCTACCAGGTTAATAATGCACATTTATACAGGAACAAGCACTTTGCGTACGCCCACACACTCACCACAGTAGCAAAGTAGTGTTTATTGTTCAAGGATTCATTCGTTTTAAACCTTAATGGATTCAGAACAAGTCCAGATGATATGTTCATTACCTGGGCTAGCTCACCGTTAACACTGGATCCACTCAGGACAGGTTAATGACTCTGTCCTCCAGACTAGCAGTTAGATTGTCTTTCCTTAGGAAGTGGCTTAGGCTGATGTCTGGCTCTGTGTCTGTGTGTCGGTGTGTCTGGCTCTGTGTCTGTGTGTCGGTGTGTCTGGCTCGCTCTGTGTGTCGGTGTGTCTGGCTCGCTCTGTGTGTCGGTGTGTCTGGCTCGCTCTGTGTCTCGGTGTGTCTGGCTCGCTCTGTGTCTCGGTGTGTCTGGCTCGCTCTGTGTCTCGGTGTGTCTGGCTCGC